>NC_068448.1:40960084-41260084 GCF_023373465.1 Oncorhynchus keta | reverse complement strand
ACCAAGAACATTAAGCACCACTGCATGAGCACCAAGTCAGTGAGCCTGTTCTGTCTACTGTAGTTCTGACGGTCTGTCTCGGACTCCCTCTCCTCTGAATCCTTCTCTATTGGTAGGGACTGGGACAGGCCTTGTCATATTTAATCCACTTGTTGTATATGTAATTGGTATTGTCTGCGAAAGGTTGGTCATGAGATGAAAGTTCCTCTCTTCTGCTGTTAAATAACCAAAACAAGCTGAACTCCCCTCCCTATCTGTGTGTGTTTAGTAGGGGCTGGAACAGGGTGATTGTGGAGAAGCCGTTTGGTCGTGACCTGCAGAGCTCTGAGGAGCTGTCCACCCACCTCTCCTCCCTGTTTACTGAGGATCAGATCTACCGCATAGACCACTACCTGGGCAAGGAGATGGTGCAGAACCTCATGGTCCTCAGGTACAGAGTTGAGAGAACATGAATAAACCTTGTCACAGACAGCTGTGTCTCTCAGCTATGTCCATGTCAATAAGTCTGAGGTTAAACGGTGGTAAATGTTCCAGGTTTGGGAACCGGATCTTTGGGCCAATCTGGAACAGGGACAGCATAGCGTGTGTGGTCCTCACCTTCAAAGAACCCTTCGGCACCCAGGGCCGAGGCGGCTACTTTGATGACTTTGGCATTATCCGGTAGGGGGAATTGCCTTAGTGCTTAATGAAATCAAAACCTCAATGAAGGCATTTATTCTTGCCATCTTCTACTAGTCCGTCTAACTTCTCACCACCAATTCCGTATTTTCTTTAGTGATGTCATGCAGAACCACTTGCTCCAGATGCTCTCTCTGGTTGCCATGGAGAAGCCGGCCTCCACCAGCTCTGATGATGTCAGGGATGAAAAGGTACAGTAACATGGGCACAACCTGGTTAAAGCCCAAAACACGTCTCTACTTGACTTTACCATTGGCTCCTCTAGAAAACTACTGATATCATCTTTATAAGTTAAAAAAACAAACAACGGAATCAACAATTGGTCTTCAAACCTATCACTTCATACTTACTCTCCCTGACCACTGTCTCCCCCTGCAGGTGAAGGTGCTGAAGTGCATCGCCCCCATTACCATGTCAGATGTGGTGTTGGGACAGTACGTGGGCGACCCAGAGGGAGAAGGGGACGCCAAACTGGGTTACCTTGATGACCCCACTGTCCCCAAAGGCTCCACCCAGGCCACCTTTGCCACAGCTGTGCTCTACGTGCACAACGAGCGCTGGGATGGTGAGAACCTCTGCTTTCTCTCTCCATCGCATGGTGTTGCTTGTTGTGCTTTCGCTGTCTGGTCAAACCAGCTCACTACTCAGTGATAACTCTAAAAGGCCCAGTGCAGTGAAAAACGGGATTATATGTTTTTGTTTTATCTGTACTGTACCAGTCAAAAGTTTGGACACACCTATTCATTCAAAGGTTTTTCTTTATTTTTCACTATTTTCGACACTTTGGAATAAGTACTGTAAGTATTGGTACTGTATTTCCACACGGAGGTTCAAATAAAATTATGAAAGTTATGATAATGCCCTTAGTATAAGAGCTATTTGAGAAGACAGCCAGAGATTTCTGAGATTTTTGGTGGGAGGTAGTTTTGCCCTTCCATGGTCGCATCACCATGTGGTAAATGAGTTAGACCAATAATAAAGAGTTCCAACCCTCTCTGCCAATAACACATTTTCAGTTTCCCCCTCTTTGCTCAAACCCCTCTGACAGTATTCACAAAATTCTTGCTTGAGAAATTGCTCTTTTCTAAGAAGCATTATTTTTTATTTTTGACCATTGTTTTCAATTAAAATCACAGTAATGTACTTAATTGTTACCCAGAAATGATTTGATAGAGATTAAAAACGGCTGCATTGGACATTTTTTAAATAACTATTTGTTCATCCAAAAGGTGTTCCCTTCATCCTGCGTTGCGGCAAAGCCCTGAATGAGCGGAAAGCAGAGGTCCGGTTGCAGTTCACCGACGTCCCGGGGGATATCTTTGGCGCGCAGTGTCGTAGGAATGAGCTGGTGGTGCGCGTGCAGCCCAACGAGGCCGTCTACGCCAAAATGATGAGCAAGAAACCAGGAGTGTACTTCCACCCCGAGGAGACGGAGCTAGACCTCACCTACAAGAGCAGATACAAGGTGAGATACTGAATGAACACACCCAATCATTCCTAGAAAAGGGACACCCACACACACTACCTCGCCACCCTCTCCAATTTTAGCAACCCTTATGCAGGCACAAATGTTATTTGCTCCATTTTCACTGTAATCTTCTCTCCTCAGGATGTGAAGTTGCCAGACGCCTACGAGCGTCTCATCCTGGACGTCTTCTGTGGCAGCCAGATGCACTTTGTCAGAAGGTCAGTCCGTCTCTCGGCAGTTCCCTCTGTTGCCATAATGTTTTGTGTTATGTAAATAAGACCATGGACATGCATTAGAGTTGGGCCGTATCCAGATTTCCCACCCTGTTTCTGTACCATATTATATTATTACTGGAAGTGCACACAAGGGGGGTGCACTCCCAGGTAGGGGTGTGCAGAGTACTCGGACAAAAGGAGTATCGTAGCAGATATGGCGAATTTTCAGAATACGATTATGACAAGTATTTAATATTTTTTTGTAATTATGTCAATTATCTCTTTTACTCAGACCGTGTGAAGCGCTGTGTGATCCGAACTATTGTCTAGGTCTGTCTTAAGAAAACGGCAGGGTATCGGTTGAGCCTGCTGCAAGCCCCCCCCCCCCACAAAATAAAATCGGTATTGAAAATCATACCATCGGCATTTTGAAATACCCCGGTATACAGTATATCGCCCAAGCCTAACATGCATTATTCTGTCCACTACATAGTGCCATAAGGTTGCTTCTCCCATTGGCTGCATTACTGTATGTGGTACTGTCCCTTACATTATATTTTCTCTTAGTGATGAGCTGAGGGAAGCCTGGAGGATCTTTACGCCTCTCCTTCATCAGATAGAGAATGAGAAGACTCCCCCCACACCCTACAAATATGGAAGGTAAGATTTACCAGTCACAGTTTAACAACTGACATCTCATGTCAATAGTCACATTAATTTGTCAGGGATATTGTTATTTTTGTGATGGATTTGTTCCTTTCCTTCCTAGCCGGGGTCCAACGGAAGCGGACGAGCTCTCAAAGAGGGTCGGTTTCCGTTACGAAGGAACATACAAATGGGTCAACCCCCACCGACTGTGAGAGAGGGAGAGGAAGAGGGATGGGTAGAGAAAGGAGGCAGGGTGGGGTAAATGAGTAGCGTTACGTTGCAATATGTTTGAATGTCTTCTTTGGGTCTGGTGGTTTCTACTATTGCTCTTTCCTTTCCAGACCTGTCACGGCAACCGCCAAGAAAGACTAGGAAATATGGAAAGGAAGCTATTTAATAGTATTGGAGCATAGCCTAGGTCTCAGGTACTACATTAATGCTCTGATGTCACTTGTATCTGTCAGGTCTTAACTAGGGAGGGAGGAGGTGCTTAACCACTGGGGAACAAGGGAAGAGCGAGTGAACACTAGCCCAATTCTGTTTCAGCTTTTACTTCTCATCATGGATTCAGAAGCTGTGGATGCGATCCTATTCTCTCCCCTTCACCCAGGAGTGAGCACTTACTTCCAACATACTCATCACACCAGTCCATCCCATAAGGGGGAGGGGGGGGTGTACAATTGCAAACCTCGGACTGGGAGAGTGGTAGAGAATAGGACTGATTCCATTGAATGGGTATAAGCATGGGCTGGAGAGGTTTCCACTTTCTTCAGTACACACTTCAGGCAGAGAAACAGAATTAGGCTACTCCTAGACAAAACATTCTACAGCTCTGTGATCAGCTAGTGATCATAGCTACCAAAAGTTAGACCTGGGTGTTTTTACATGGAGACTGAGAACAAAACATGGGTTAACCTGTTTTACTGGTGGGAATTACAATGAATGTCTACTATCCTCTGCTATTATCACCTGTATTAAAGGGGTACTTTGAGATTTTGGCAATGAGGCCAAAACTTGTGGATACCGTTATGTCTGTGTTCAGTATGAAGGAAGTTAGAGGTAGTTTCGTGAGACCCTGTTAACTACTGCAGTGTTCGCATGAATGACTGGCATGGCTTAATCTTTGAGACAAGCATATGCTACGAGCAGGATCAACCAGGTATCTGCTATTATGCTAGTAGATACCTATAGACTTTGTCATTGCGCTAACCCTAGTTAACATTTGCTTGCCCGACTACCTCTAACGTCCTTCATACTGGACACAAATGGTAGCCATGAGTCCATCTGACTCTGGGGAAGTAAATAAAGTGCCTCATTGTCAAAATCCCAAAGTATCCCTTTTACAGATTAAGTTTTTTTTTCTATGAATGTAATCTTTTTGTTTTTCTTATGCTATTTTGGACCAAGCAAAATCATGATTGCGTAATAATTGTTGCGTTGATGTGGGTTTAAAGCATGGTGGTTGAATGCAGGGTTCAATATTTTCTGCAGTCAGTTTCCTCTTCAATTTCTTACAAAGCAAAATTGTACAAGAACAAGGTTTTAGTGTGCTTAATTCCAAGAAAAGAGCTGTGACTTTCATTCCTTTTTGTTTACATTTTCAGGCCTATTAAGTTACTGATGTTTGTTTAGAAACAGTCTGTCACAGGGTCAACATATGATGCCATCGTACTTTATGACATACTTTATTGCTATAGACTGAACATTCATGTTATATTTCCAAACTTGCAATAAACCAGTAATTTCTCAATTGATACTGGTATTTTGTGTTAAGGGGTGTGTGTGTGTGTGTGTGTGTGTGTGTGTGTGTGTGTGTGTGCACACACAACCAGTCAAGTTTGGACACCTACTCATTCCAAGGTTTCTTTTCACTTTTCTACATTGTACAATAATAGTGAAGACATCAACTAAGAAATAACATATGGAATCATGTAGTTAACAAAAGTGTTAACAAATATTTTGAGATTCTTCCAACACTTTGATGACAACTTCGACAGTGCATGTCAGAGCAAAAACCAAGCCATGAGCTTGAAGGAATTGTCGAGGCAATTCCATAGAGCTCAAACAGAGGACTTTTGTCGAGGCACAGATCTGGGGAAGGGTACCAAAAAATGTCTGCAGCATTTGAAGGTTCAAGAACACAGTGGCATCCATCATTCTTAAATGGAAGAAGTTTGGAATCACCAAGACTGACAGCTGGCCACCTGGCCAAACTGAGCTATCAGGGGAAGGGCCTTGGTCAGGGAGGTGACCAAGAAATCGATGGTCACTCTGATAGAGCTCCAGAGTTCCTTTGTGGAGATGGGAGAACCTTCCAGAAGAACAACCATCTCTGCAACACTCCACTAATTAGGCCTTTATAGTAGAGTGGCCAGACAAAGCCACTCCTCAGTAAAAAGGCACATGACGGCCCGCTTGGAATTTGCTAAAAGGCACCTAAAGAACTCTCAGACCATGAGAAACGAGATTCTCTGCTCTGATGAAACCAATATTGAACTCTTTGGCTTGAAGGCCAAACGTCACATCTGGAGGAAACCTGGCACCATCCCTACAGTGAAGTATGGTGGTGGCGTTATCATGCTGTGGGGATTTTTTTCAGCGGCAAGGACTGGGAGACTAGTCAGGATCGAGGGAAAGATGAACAAAGCAAAGTATAGAGATCCTTGATAAACCTGCTCTAGAGCGCTCAGGACCTCCGACCGGGGTGAAGGTTCACCTTCCAACAGGACAACGGCCCTAAGCACACAGCCAAGACAACGCAGGAGCGGCATCGGAACAAGTCTCTGAGCCCGGACGTATACCCGATCGAACATCTCTGGAGACCTGAAAATAGCTGTGCAGTGACGCTCCCCATCCAACCCGACAGAGCTTGAGTGGATCTGCAGCAAAGAATGGGAGAAACTCCCAAAATACAGTTGTGGCCAGCTTGTAGCATCATACCCAAGAACACTCGAGGCTGTAATCACTGCCAAAAGTGCTTCAACGAAGTACTGAGTAAAGGGTCTGAATACTTATCTAAATGTAATCTTTCAGTTTTTATTTTTATAAATTAGCAAAAAAATCTAAACATGTTTTTGCTTTGTCATTATGGGGTATTGTGTGTACATTGAGGTAAAAAAAACAATGCACACACTGCAGCAGGGATTTTGGACCACTCCTCCATACATACCTTCAGGTTTCGGGGTTGTCGCTGGGCAATCCGGACGTTCAGCTCCCTCCAAAGATTTTCTATTGGGTTCAGGTCTGGAGACTGGGTAGGCCACTCCAGGACCTCGAGATGCTTCTTACGGAGCCACTCAGTTGCCCTGGCTGTGTGTTTCGGGTCGTTGTCATGCTGGAAGACCCAGCCACGACCCATCTTCAATGCTCTTACTGAGGGAAGGAGGTTGTTGGCCAAGATCTCGCGATACATGGCTCCATCCATCCTCCCCTCTACGGTGCAGTCGCCCTGTCCCCTTTGCAGAAAAGCATCCCCAAAGAATGGTGTTTCCACCTCCATGCTTCACGGTTGGGATGGTGTTCTTGGGGTTGTGCTCATCCTTCTTCTTCCTCCAAAAACAGCGAGTGGAGTTTAGACCAGAAAGCTCTTATTTTTGTCTCATCAGACCACATGACCTTCTCCCATTCCTCCTCTGGATCATCCAGATGGTCATTGGCAAACTTCAGACGGGCCTGGACATGCGCTGGCTTGAGCACGGCGACCTTGGTTGCGCTGCAGGATTTTAATCCATGACGGCGTAGTGTGTTACTAATTGTTTTCTTTGAGACTGTGGTCCCAGCTCTCTTCAGGTTATTGACCAGGTCCTCCCGTGTAGTTCTGGGCTGATCCCTCACCTTCCTCATGATCATTGATGCCCCACGAGGTGAGATCTTGCATGGAGCCACAGACCGAGGGTGATTGACCGTCATCTTGAACTTCTTCCATTTTCTAATAATTGCGCCAACAGTTGTTGCCTTCTCACCAAGCTGCTTGCCTATTGTCCTGTAGCCCATCCCAGCCTTGTGCAGGTCTAGAATTGTATCCCTGATTTTATCCCCAGGTGCAGTTAATACAGGTAATGAGTGGAGAACAGTAGGGCTTCTTAAAGAAAAACTAACAGGTCTGTGAGAGCCGGAATTCTTACTGGTTGGTCGGTGATCAAATACTTATGTCATGCAATAAAATGCAAATTAATTACTTAAAAATCATAATGTGACTTTCTGGATTTTTGATTCCGTCTCTCACAGTTGAAGTGTACCTATGATAAAAAGGAAAACCTGCAAAATCGGCAGTGTATCAAATACTTCTTCTCCCCACTGTATATAAATATGATCAACAAACAAAAGGCTGTGTATTACAATTGTCGTATATTTAAGTACAAAGATTCCATTCAAAAAAGATAGTGCCAGTAACTGTAGACCCATTTTATTCACAGTGTCTTGGCTGTTAACCTGAAGAGTTTTCATTTTTCTTCGATTCTCCGTTCCCTGACATGTGCTTGTCCATGTAAATAGCAACTATTTATTCTGACCACGAGCTACAGTGCTGAGATTCCAGTTGACATCACTGAAATAGAACTGCCCTCTAGAGCTGTGAACAAGCAGCCAAATGAAAAGGGCAGTCATTTGACGGCACTGGAATAAAACATTTATTTCAAAAGGCAAATCTTTTTTTCTTTTTTTTTTAAATACACCCTTTTCAAACATAAGTCACATGTTAGTGCAATTCAAAGGCAGCGTCATGGTTACGAATATTAAAAGGTATTTGGTTTCCCAAAGCACAACAACCAAGACTTTTCAGCAATGTGGCATTGAAAGGCCCTTCCATTTTCTTTTAACCGTTGCTATGTAAATCTAGGGCTCGATTCAATCCGTATTGCGGAAGTTGAGCACTATAGCGCGATTGAAATTTAAAGGTAATTTCTGATTGAGCAGACATACGTAGTATGCAGGAACATTGCCTTTAAATTCTAATTGTTCTATAGAGCTGAACTCCCGCAACATGGATTGAATCGAGCAACAAGCCTAACAACCAATACAAGTCAAGAATCAAACGCCAAAGGATGCAGAGAGAACCAGAATTACATAAGACAAGTGAAAAAAGGACACAAATAGCCTAGCATCTGCCACAAAGCCTAACCACAATTAACATGAACAAGACAAACGATAACGAAGTGAGGTATCACAATGGACGTGCCAACAACAGCTGAGGACAGAGTGGCATCTGATTCGGCGCCAACAAATACAAGCTGGGTCATCATACTCCTGTAGAAAACCAAGAGCAGGAAACCACTTCTATAATATAGGAGGTACGTACAAAACCCAAAAGACAGTACACAGTAGAATAGCTGCAGCATACACCACAAGTCCAATGCAAGCTAACCTTACTTCACGTCGTCCGTTGGGAGTCTGCTTGCTGCATCGGAGCTGTGGCCTATGCAAGTGTGCGTATTTTCCCATCTATTTTCTAACAGGTACAGAGTGAAAGTGGTGTTGATCCTGCTTCTCCAGTCGCTTGGCCAGTCTGTTAGACTACATGTGCTCCGGGTGGTTCTGCAAACACTTGATAAACTCTGTGACCGGATGGCCCTGGTAGCAGATCTGGTACACAGCGTTGAACAGTGGGAACCTGGGACGAGAGAGGGATTGTTGAGTTGTCACAGTCAATATCTTTGGCTTTTAAGAATAACTGCATTGTTTTTACTACTTCAGATGTATCCTTTTATTTGCATTTAACTGAGGTGATTCACTCAACAGAGCCAGAGGTTATTTGTAAGGGAATCCCCACATGCAAAGTAACATCAGTCTCTTCAATGGGTGAAAGAGCTGTTTGATTTCTGTGCCAACTTACTTGTCAAGCAGATTTTTGTTCTTTAGGATGACATAGACTTCAGCTGCTGTTGCTGGTCCCTGGAGCTTCTGTCCATTCAGAATCTCTTTCTCCAGCTCTTCAATTGACTGAGAAGAATAAAAACATGGCTGTTGAAGTCAAGGCTGCTCTCACTCCAAAAATACATTTAACTAAAATTCACGCTCTGGCCCCCTTTTTATTTTCAAAGCTTATAATTAAAGGGATAGTGCGATATTTTTGGCAATTATGCTCTTTATCAGATGAAATAATGGATACCATTTCAGTTCTCTGCGTTGGCTAACGAAACTACCTCCAACTTCCTTCATACTGGATGCAGAGACATACAAACGGTATCAATGAGGTCATCTGACAACATAAAAATAAAAATAAATCCCTTTAAACCCTTTCATCTTCTGTATTTACCCTGTTCCAATCCTAAAGGCTATAATTCAAACCATTTTTCCATTTTTATGTCGGCCCTGTCTTTATCTAAAAGCCAATTAAATCACTGTCTCACCTTCCCCGTCTTGGCAAAGGCTTCGGCCACTTTACGGTTGCGGCCGCCATAGCAGGTCGTGATGAGGTCGGCGACGCCACAACTCTCCAGGAAGGTTGCTGAGGAGACGGGCCCTGCGGTGCAGAATATGCGCGCGAAGGCGATCATCTCCATCAGCCCCAGTCGGATTACAGCGGCCTTGGTGTTGTCCCCGAAGCCCAGGCCGTCACAGAAGCCCGCCCCCACCGCCACAATGTTCTGACAGCCACAGAGAGGAGGGCAGGGGTTAATGGCTTCAACACATAAGGACAGCCTTTTTTCTTACAAGCACACTTTTCTCGAGACTGCCCTTCATCTAAGAAGTAGATGAAGGGCATGTAGAAAGTATACAATTGGAAATTAGGAAAGTTTTGAGATTCAGACTTCGAGACAACATGACTAGACATTAAGTAAGGGAGAATCTAGAAGGCTGCGTTAACAGCTGTTCCGATTGGTCAAAAGACCAATAAATGGAAAAGGAATCAGAATTGGTCCGCTTATGTAAACACATCCTTAATGGTTGAGTGTTCACCTTCAGTGCGCCACAGATTTCAACCACATCGGACTCCTCCACTACAGTGACCCGGAAGTTACTGGTCTGCATGAGTTCCTTCAGCAAAGCCCCATGTTCTTTATCCTTACATCCTTGGGAGTGGGAGATTTGGAGAGAGAAATTGTTAACCCTTTTCAATCCTAACATATATTTATCTTTCAAATATTTATTGAAAAACTCTAGCACTTACCATGTGACATAACGAGGAAAACTCAAGGTACAGGCCCTAATTAAAAGGCCTAATTACCAGGCTCTAGTTACAGGCTTAGGACACAGGGTTTTCATGGTAAGGTTACATGCACAAAAAGAAAATGCACTAATGGCCCCCAAAGTTGGCTATTACACCACTTTTTTTATCAGTACCACACGTCAGAGTCATGAAACGAGTGAATGGACTAGAAAACGGGTGGTATAGCCTACATTCCAAAATGCGATGTGGTTCAACGAGAACACTGGCCTTATGAAAAGGCAGAGTCAAACGCGAACTGCAGTGGACGCATATATTCTGGCCTAATGGCAATCGGAAAACGTCATTACACTTTTGGGTGTTTTGTGTAACAAAGGTCTCTTTCCATTCACCACTGTTTGGAGGTTGGAAATATGTTGAGAGTGAATACCTTTATTAAATGTCTCCACACATATTGACAAAATAGAATTAAATGAATACCTTACTTTTAAGTTTGCACTGTATATATTTACCCAAACCAAATGTTCAGAAAGGGGAAGAAAAAGAAAAACACTGGACAGCACACCATTCAGAAGTATGTAAGACAATGATAACCCAAGCCCCGTTGCAATGTGGAATCTAACCGATAGTGGTCTCACAGAACTTCTCATCGGCGACCTCGTTGGCGATATTGGCCCCCATCAACACACTCATGGCGATGCCCAACTTCTCCTGGATCACATCAGAGATGAGCTTCAGTCCGTCAGGGCCCTCATCCACACCCTGGAGTAGAACACATAGCATGAGTACACAGTACACACAGTAAAGCAATTCAAAAGACCTACAGCGGGGTCTGAAAGTATTGACACCGTTGATAATGGTGAGCAATAATGACTGTCTAAAATAAATCATTCAAAATACTGAGCTATATTGTATGCTGAAAAAAATAGGAATTTTAAAGATTTTATACTGATACAATTGCTCAGAGAAATAGATTTTGTTAAACAAGTATTTTTTGTTGATCATTACCAATAACAGATGTTAGCACGCATTGACCGTTTTGTAACTTTCTCACTTATTATTCACAACTCATTCCGTAATCATGGTAGGATCAATACTAATGTAGAAGTGTTTAGAAACATATTCGATTCTTATTTATAATAAAAGTGATTCCAAATGACAAATTATTTACCATTTCATTTATATTGGGCACAAAATAATCGATAATAAAACTGCAAATACATTTAACAAGTTTGTACGTGCTAGGAATATGGGACAAAATACTAAACTCGACTACTTTATTTAATAAGAATCTTTAGAGGTGTCAATCATTTTGACCCCTACCTTTGAGAGGGAAAAAAGTATTACTTGTTAAACCAAATCTCTTTCTCTGTGAAATTGTATTAGTATAAAATATAATTTCCTAATTATTTTGGGCAGACAATATAGCTCAGCATTTGAATTTTTTATTTTATACTTTCGTTATTGCTCATATTAATCAGGGCCAAGGGTGTCAATAATTTCAGACCCCACTATATATTACAGTGGAGCTATGACCTACAGTGGGGCAAAAAAGTATTTACTCAGCCACCAATTGTGCAAGTTCTCCCACTTAAAATGATAAGAGGCCTGTAATTTTCATCATAGGTACACTTCAACTATGACAGACAAAATGAGAGAAAAAAAATCCAGAAAAATCACATTGTAGGATTTTTAATGAATTTATTTGCACATTATGGTGGAAAATAAGTATTTGGTAAATAGCAAAAGTTCATGTCAATACTTTGTTATATACCCTTTGTTGGCAATGACAGAGATCAAATGTTTTCTGTAAGTCTTCACAAGGTTTTCACACACTGTTGCTGGTATTTTGGCCCATTCCTCCATGCAGATCTCTTCTAGAGCAGTGATGTTTTGGGGCTGTTGCTGGGCAGCACGGACTTTCAACTCCCTCCAAAGATTTTCTATGGGGTTGAGATATGGAGACTGGCAAGGCCACTCAAGGACCTTGAAATGCTTCTTACGAAGCCACTCCTTCGTTGCACGGGCAGTGTGTTTGGGATCATTGTCATGCTGAAAGACCCAGTCACGTTTCATCTTCAAAATCTCACGATACATGGCCCCATTCATTCTTTCCTTTACACGGATCAGTCGTCCTGGTCCCTTTGCAGAAAAACAGCCCCAACGCATGATGTTTCCACCTACATGCTTCACAGTAGGTATGGTGTTCTTCGGATGCAATTCAGCATTCTTTGTCCTCCAAAAACGACAAGTTCAGTTTTTACCAACAAGTTCTATTATGGTTTCATCTGACCATATGACATTCTCCCAATCTTCTTCTTGATCATCAAAATGCTCTCTAGCAAACTTCAGATGGGCCTGGACATGTACTGGCTTAAGCAGGGGGACACGTCTGGCACTGCAGGATTTGAGTCCCTGGCGGCGTAGTGTGTTACTGATGGTAGGCTTTGTTACTTTGGTCCCAGCTCTCTGCAGGTAATTCACTAGGTCCCCCCACGGGGTGAGATCTTGCGTGGAGCCCCAGATCGAGGGAGATTATCAGTGGTCTTGTATGTCTTCCATTTCCCAATAATTGCTCCCACAGTTGATTTCTTCAAACCAAGCTGCTTACCTATTGCAGATTCAGTCTTCCCAGCCTGGTGCAGGTCTACAATTTTGTTTCTGGTGTCCTTTGACAGCTCTTTGGTCTTGGCAATAGTGAAGTTTGGAGTGTGACTGTTTGAGGTTGTGAACAGGTGTCTTTTATACTGATAACAAGTTCAAACAGGTGCCATTAATACAGGTAACTAGTGGAGGACAGAGGAGCCTCTTAAAGAAGAAGTGTGAGAGCCAGAAAGAGCCAGAAATCTTGCTTGTTTGTAGGTGACCAAATACTTATTTTACACCATAATTTGCAAATAAATTCATTAAAAATCCTACAATGTGATTCTGGATTTTTTTCCCCCTCATTGTGTCTGTCATAGTTGAAGTGTACCTATGATGAAAATGTACAGGCCTCTCTCATCTTAAGTGGGAGAACTTGCACAATTGGTGGCTGACTAAATACTTTTTTGCCCCACTGTACATAATATACAGTGTCTTCAGAATGTACTCATACCCCTTGACACATTCCATATTTTGTTGTATTACACCCTGAATTCAAAATGTATTCTACACACAATACCCCATATTACCAAAATGAAAACATGTTTTTAGAAATTTTGGCAAATTAAATCTCATTTACTTAAGTATTCACACCCGAGTCAATACTTTGAAGAACATTTGGCAGCAATTACAGCTGTGAATATTTCTGGGTAAGTTTAAGTTTTCCACACCTGGATTGTGCAACATTTGCCAATTATTCTTTTCAAAATTCTTCAAGCTCTCTCAAATTGGTTGTTGATCATCTCTAGAGAACCATTTTTAGGTCTTGCCATAGATTAAGTAAATTTAGACCAAAACGAACTCAGCCACTCAGGAACATTCACTGTCTTCTGGGTAGATGTGTCCTTGTATTTAAGGTTATTGTTCTGCTGATAGGTAAATTCATTCCCGAGTATCTGATGGAAAATAGACTGAACCAGGTTTACCTCTAGGATTTTGCCTGTGCTTAGCGCCATTCTGTTTCTTTTTTATCTTGCAAAAACTCTGCAGTCCTTAACGATTAAAAGCATACCCATAACATGATACAGCCACCACCAATATGGAGAGTGGTACTCAGCAATGTGTTGAATTGGATTTGGCCCAAACACAACACCTTATTCAGGACAAAAAGTAAATTGCTTTTGCCTCATTTTTTGCAGTATTACTTTAGTGCCTTGTTGCAAACAGGATGCATGTTTTGGAATCTTTGTATTCTGTACACACTTCCATGTTTTCACTCTGTCAATCAGGTTAGTATTGTGGAGTAATTACAATGTTGTGGATCCATCCTCAATTCTCCTATCACAGCCATTCAACTCCGTTTTAAAGTCACCATTGGACTCAGCGAAATCCCTGAGCGGTTACTTTCCTCTCCGGCAGAGTTCGGAAGGATGTCTGTGTCCTTGTAGTGACTGGGTGTTTCGATACACCACCCAACGTGTAATTCATAACTTCGCCATGCTCAACATCTGCTTAATAATATTATTACAATTGTTTTTACCCATCTACCAATAGGTGCCCTTCTTTGCGAGGCATTGGAAAACCTCTGTGGTTGAATCAGTGTTTGTAATTCTGTGTTTGCGGGACCTTCCAGATAATTGTATGTGTAGGGTACAAATATGAGGTAGTCATTCAAAGAGCAACACTATTATTTCAACTTATGTGACTTGTTAAGCACAATTGTACTCCAGAACGTAATTCCACTGACATTATGGGGTATTGCGTGTAGACCAGTGAATATGGGTGGTCCCGGGAATCAAAACTCTACGATGCCATGCTCTACCTACTGGGCTACTGTTATAGGTCTGCTGAAGAGAGCATGGCTGTTAGCCAAACCTTGATGAGTGACATTCCTAGTGCATTAATCTTTATCTTCCCCTTCATGGTGTCACACACTCTGCCAATGAACTGGTGGGGGATCACAAACACTAGGATGTCTGCTTCCTTGGCAGCATCCACCAGCTCAGGAACTGCCAACTGGAGGAGAAACAGGAGGGGATAGTTAGGGGCACTGACTGGTCTTGGTCTGTGTGTCTCATGTAGTCCTTGCACATTGTAAATAGAAAAGAAAGAGCTTGCACACCCATAAGCTCTATCATGCACCTTTATTCACAAACAACGTTTCGATCCTGCAAGGATCTTTGTTAGGTTGTACATTGTCAAATTAATGTGTTATTGATTCTAAATAGTGGGTGCCACAGTCCAAAAAGCTACAGTACATCAAAGGTATCAAAAATCTCATTAAAAAAACAGTTATTTTATAATTGTGTGTAACATCATGTAAGTGACAGCTTCATCTGTGCTAAATCAGCATGACTCATCCTACCAAATCTTTTGAGCGAAAGCCAGGGGGCAGGGGTTCAAATCAAGTCAAAACTATTTGTCACGTGCTGAATACAACCAGTGTAGACCTTACTGTGAAATGCTTACTTACTTACAAGCCCTTAACCAACAGTGCAGTTCAAGAGTTAAAAAAATATATATACAAAATAAACTAAAGTTTTAAATAAATATATAAAAAGTAACACAATAACAAGGCTATATACAGGAGGTATCGATACCGAGTAAATGTGCCTGGGTACAGGTTCGTCAAGGTCATTTGTACATGTAGGTAGGGGTGAAGTGACTATGCATAGATAAACGAGTAGCAGCAGTGTACAAAACAAATGGAGGGGGGCCCCTCCATTTGGGGTCAATGGAAATAGTCCATTGGCCATTTGATTAATTGTTCAGCAGTCTTATGGCTTGGGGGTAGAAGCTATTAAGGAGCCTTTTGGTCCTAGACTTGGCGCTCCGGTACCACACGGTAGCAGAGAAAACAGTCTATGACTTGGGTGACAGGAGTTTCTAACAATGTTTGGGCTTGGTCTGACATCACCTATTATATTGGTTCTGGATGGCAGGAAGCTTGGCCTCAGTGATGAACTGGGCCGCACGCACTTCCCTCTGTAGCGCCTTACTGTCAAGATGCCAAGCAGTTGCCATACCATGCTCTCGATGGTGCAGCTGTAGAACTTTGAGGATCTGGGGACCCATGTCAAATCTTTTCAGTCTCCTGAGGGGGAAAAGGTGATGTTGTGCCCTCTTCACGACTGTTTTGGTGTGTTTGGACCTTGATAGTTTGTTAGTGATGTGGACACCAAGGAACTTGAAACTCTCGACCCGCTCCACTACAGCCCTGTTGATGTTAATGGGGGCCTGTTCGGTCCGCCTTTTCCTGTCGTCCATGATCCTTTCTCTGGCTCATATTGAAGTAGAGGTTGTTGTCCTGGCACCACACTGCCAGGTCTCTAACCTCCTTCCTATAGGCTGTCTCATTGTTGTCGGAGATCAGGCTTAATGATGATGTTGGAGTCGTGTTTGGCCATGCAGTCATGGGTGAACAGAGACTACAGGAGGGGACTAAGTACACACCGCTGAGGGGCCCCAGTGTTGAGGATCAGCGTGGCATTCGTGTTGTTGCCTACCCTTACCACCTGGGGGTGGCCCGTCAGGAAGTCCAGGATCCAGTTGCAGAGGGAGTTGTTCAGTCCCAGGGTTCTTAGCTTAGTGATGAGCTTTGAGGGCACTATGGTGTTGAACGCAGAGCAGCATTCTCAGTTTTATTCTAATCCGTGGAGCTCTCCTCTCGGAAATTGCTAAGGGGTGTACTGTGGATTGTAGTGAGTGCTGCAAGGACAGCTGCAACACATAACTGAGCCAGGGCTGAACCTTTACACATATAGTCCAGCAGAAGGCAGCTGACAGCATTCCCCACAGCAGTTTATTACTCAAACTGTCATATAGCATTAGGCAAAGATGTGATGAGGGTAACAATTAAACAGGCAAGAAGGGTATTGGTTTAGGGGTAGGTCCATTTCAATTATGTGAATAATGGATTATAGAATTTGTATTTTTTTTAATCACATTCCTGAGCAGGATTACAACACATAGCAGCATGCGATGTGCTCCTCACCACATTGGGGGGTAGCTTGTGTCCAGGCAGGTACTTGACGTTCTCATGGTCTGTGTTGATGATCTCTGTCAGTTTGCGACCATCCACCATCTCCTCAAACACCCACATTGTCACAGTGTTGTCAAACTTAGAGTTGTGAGCAGCATTGGTGCCTACTATCTTGGCAATGGCAGAGCCCCTGTGTAGTAGAGAAATTGCAATGTAAATTATATTTGCTCTGTGGTTTTCTACAAGAAAAATTGCACCCTAGACTGAAGATGCAAGTGCTAAAAATACTTACTAAAAATAAATACTAAAATACAACAAAAAAAAAAACTTAATCTTATTGCAAATGTACAATTTGCCAGATTGACCCTTAATTATCCTATTAAATAGGCAAATGGTAGTTGCTCTATTTTATGGTTAAGGGCAATTGGATTGATGGTCACCCAACTGAAGTTTGTTTGCATGCAGTGGCCAATTATGGCTAACATTACATAATGCAACAGCACTACTCATCTCATACCTGTGGTGATACATGAAAGATTACAAATGTTGCAAACTCCACCTGAAACTGTGCATGTCATTTCAAGCCAAAGGCAGCTTCACATTTAAAATTGGCATGGCAGGTGGGTAACAGGGCTGGACTAACTGATTTGGGGCACTAGGGTCAAATATAATTATTTCCAGCCCCCCACCCCTGCTCAAATCTATATTTTTGGGGAAAACGGCTCACTTCCTGCATTTCAACACATTTTGTCATGAGGCTGACAGAAAATGTTGCAGTTTTAAAGAAAATGTCCTTTAGTCTGGTAAATCAGGCTGTAATAGACAATTAACTGGTATATACACATTCTGAAACTAATACCTCCAAACTAGTGTAAATGTTTCTTACAATTCAGAATGTGGAATACAATATGAAACTTACTCTACTGGTTGTCTGTGCAGTTTGTTTGTCCGCTGCTCGAAATTTGAGACAAAATATTAACATGAAAGTATTATTTACCTGACTCGAGAGAAGGTAGGTAAAATTAGTTTCATATTGAATAGTCGGTTCTCTCTCGTCAATTGCATTCACCAAGCATGCCATGACAATGAAAATGTTATTCTGATTCAGGGGAGGATGGAGAACAATCAACCTTGTGTGGATTTTTTATTCAGATTTCAATCTTTAAAATTGTTTTATAATAATTCACACGAAAAAGGTGCTGATTGTTCTCCATCCTCCCCTGAATCAGAATATAACATTTTCATGGCATGTTTGGTTCAATAGCTATTGATGAGAGAAAACCAGAATACCCAAACCAGAATACCCAATATAAAAACCTATTTTTTCTCGGTTGCTTGTAGATTAAATTTATACTTTTGGGAAGTACATAGCGGCCTTAGCTGGAGTAAATGAAGATAGCTGCTCAACGGCAGGTAGCCTAGTGGTTAGTGTTGGGCCAGTAACCGAAAGGTTGCTAGATCGAATCCCCATGCTGACAAGGTAAAAATCTGTTGTTCTGCCCCTGAACAAGTCAGTTAATCCACTGTTCCTAGGCCATCATTGTAAATAAGAATTAGTTCTTAACTGACTTACCTAGTTAAAAGGTTAAAGGTTCAAACAATTTGGTGAGTAAGGAATGTATTTTAGCATAGCTGTCTAATGAGAGTTTGAATCACAGCTTCCCGGGCAGCTTCCCATCACACATTGTCAACCTCTAACATGCTAACTAAACCAGCCGCGTTGTGTGCACAAGTGTTGCAAAATAAAAATGTACACATGCATGTTATTAAATCTTTTCATCCACCCTGCTCACGCACATCAACAGCTGTCTGCATAGCCAGGTGCTAAAATAGAACTTGGACACTGCAGTCCCACCTCTCCCATCGACTCATTGAGTTTTACAAGCATACTAACCCATGTGAGTAATTGAAAGATGAACGAGGTCCACACTCTAGTCGGTGAGCGTATTACCGCTAACATCTAGCAACCCAAAGGTTCTGAATCTCCTTATGGATAACTTTAGCATTTTCTCTAATTAACTACTACTTTTAAGCTACTTTGCAACTACTTCCCCTAACCCCTAGCCTAGTTAACATTAGCCACCTAGCTGGCCTAGCTAAAGTCAACCACAACAAAATTGAAATTCCTGTAATGTACACAAGTGTTGTTTATTTTATCAGGGATTCATACAGAGGCCAAGGTCTCATTTACAGATGAGCCTTGAATTACAGAAAATACACACACACACACACACACACACACACACACATTCAAAATACAAGCAGAAAGGACATGGTCATAAAAAATAAAAATAAATTGTCAGTAATAAGGCCCTCAATTATGATGAAAGAAAAGTGTGAACACACGAAATACATTGTGATAAAATCATGTACAAACAAAAAGTGGACTTTTCCCATGTGCATGTCACAGATTTTGAATCAAATCATGTCACAATAAGTTGTGATGGTGTGTTGTGCGTTCTGACTTCAGTGCAGCTCAGTGTAAACAAGCTTAATGTTAGGGTCTGTATCTTCTGGCAAGTAACACAACAACCCAATGTTTATCTCCAGTTCCAGGACAAATTAGCTAGCAACAGAAAGCTAAATACAATGCCTATGAATGTTTCATGTGTTTCGACCGGTCGTCAAATTAATATATAGTTTGCTTTGGTATTTTAACCTGTGTGTCATGAAAGGGTCGGGTGATAATTGACCAAAATGAATCAACAGTTGGTGGAGTTTGGCCAAGCCGTAACGCACAGATAGTGCCCACTCCCCGACCTTCGGTGATCCGTTTGAAACAATTCGTCCCAGCGACCTGTTTGAAAATGCGGCTAGAATTAGCCGGTCAATCAAGCCAAGCTATGTTAGCTAGCTGCAGTACACCCAGACACAAAGCTTTCGGTATAGATACATTTTCTTACCAATTGCCAGAGCCAATAATGCAGACTTTCTTGGGAGTTGCCATTGAAAAGACCCTTGCCGACGGACAAAACTGTCATGTGAATTCAACTGTAGGCAGTGTACAGAGGGCTTGGCAGATCTAGCTCTTATTTCATTGGTTAGTCTAAGGTAGACACAGTCCCGCCCACTATTTTCATCCGAGTCCTATCACTGAGGGCATTCGATTATCTGGTCCGTTTTGCCCCGTTAAAAGGAGATTACACCGGGTAAAAAGTAATTGCATTCGTTTTGAAACCGGGTCTCAAAACAAAAGTGACGTAGGTTAAGCGCTTAACACGTGGATTAATGAGCAGGATTCTGTGTTTTTCATGCGAAAGGGATTGCTGGTTATAAACATGCTTTAATTCTAACATATATTTTATGGAAAAGAGATGTTGTATGTTTCTGAACGATGCTGCCTTGTTGACAACATGGCCGAGCGGCGCAGAATACTGTTCGATTTGAGAAGAGAACTTCCCTCACAGCTTTTGTCCGTTCACGTTACGGGCCATAGACCGGTGCTCCACGGTTCAGCTTAATCGAACTCCTTCAGTCGTTGTTGAGTAGGGTGAAAAGTTACCTACCCTGGCTGAAAAGTAACTTGGCCAACGGTTCCATGTGGGACAATTTTAATTGATGAAACTTAGAAAATTAAGTCACACTTCATGATTATTTTGCTCATGAAGTACAAACATCACCATCTGGAGAAAACACAACTGTGACGGACATAAAGCTCTTCATTATTCTCAATGAGAATCTATTAAATCAAAGCTGAGACTTGCATCATAACCTTGGATGACCTTGGATATATACACCTTGAATAAAAATCAGCCTTTGTTAAACAGATTAGTTTAGCAGGGCTGGCATACTCAACATTCCAATGATCACAATTCAAATGATTTCATATCTGCTACTCAGCAGATTTAAAAGGAGAGGGCAAACTATTTACTTTGTTACACCTTTCCCTCAGGCAATGATGCATCTCTCCTTCAATTACATTTTTACTACCCTGCCCATTTGTCTTTTAGCCATCTTTAACTATCCTCCCAATACTGCAGAAGTTGTGCATGCAACATTAATCTCCTCTGGTGTCCTCAGATGGGTATTGTTCATTGTCTCAATTGTACATTTCACAGACCATAATCTCTTAATCAACACTAACTGGCAGAAGGAGGGAGTCTTGTGTGAGACACCATTGAAGTGTTGTAACAAAATGGGACCTTCTTGGGGGGAGGAACTGGTCACAAGGAAACACAGACATTCCAATAGAATAATATATTCAGCAGTTTAGATTTGACAATATGGTCAAATAGAGGAAGTTTTCAGGTTTTTTTTACACAGAAAGTGCCTATTCAGACATGGTTTACATAGACCCTGATTGAAAACTTCCTTTACCTTTACCCCATGTTGTGAACAAATATTTTTGTATGGTAATTCCTTTTAAGATTAAGTTCTGGGAAGTATTGTACGTGCTTTTTCTGTTTCTTTGTAGTACAGGAAAGGTATAGCTGGCATGGATATGAAGCCTTTGTAAAGGAGTTTGGGCCATCGTAAAAAAATAAATAAAGACTGTCTTCAGATCTTGCCAAAAATGCAGCCAAATTCCACTGAATTGAAATGTCATTATACTTTATTGTTGCTTTTGAGATAAATAAAACATTTGAAAACATGTAAACTGGTAGGCGTAGTATTAATAGAAAAACAAAGGTAAGATCACATACACATACTGTAGCTACATTAATTACATCAACAACAATAGGCAAGACTCTGTAATCACGATCAGAACATTATCCATATTCCTTACTTGCAGCATTTTATTTACATTCAATTTACATGTTGATGATACTGTTGTGCTTGAGAATAACACTACACAGTTACACACTATCATATAACTCCCATTTTCCTTTGAGTAAGTCGCTCTGGATAAGAGCGTCTGCTAAATGACTTAAATGTAAATGTAAAATAAGAGATTGGCTTCCTCATTCGTAGGTGTTCCTAACTACCTCCAATGGTTCATAATAAAATATATTGTAGTAACAGTGGTCCAATTGTTTAACATTGGGGAATCAGGCAATACTACCATTGTCAAAGAGGTGGTTTGACATCTGTCATCATAGTTCGATCTAGTCTATTCGTTTAGCTCTAAAACTATTAACAAGGAAAGCACCATTTGGACTTTTATTTCTTAGAAAATGGTGAACAATCTTTTCAATGTAAAAATGTATTGGTTTTTACACTATAATACATTATGAAAATGCAACTTCATTGAATTGTGTCAACTTGACCCATTGGACAGAGGGAGTAAATTAGAAAACGGGCCAATTTCATGACTGTTATTCATCAACTTGAGAAAGTGTATTACTTTTGAAGTATCACACACACGTACATTCAAAACACAAATAGACACACTCAAAAAAAGCATGCACCCCCCCCCACCCCACCCACACACACACACACACATAAACAGACAACAGATGTAACATGGACAAACATGCCAATATACTGCTTACAGATAACACACAGTTTATGATGACATACATGCAACCCAGTGGTGAGCCCTGAAGATCTCATCACACATTCAACCAATATCTGCAAGTTGATCAGAGGACATTTCCCACTATCACACAACCAAAGCCAAAATCCCTTAGTCCTGGTTTCTATATCTACATGTAGCCCGAGTAAAATGACATTCTCAGAAGACAATACAAGAATAATTCTATTTTGTACTGAACAAAACTATAACGCAACATGTAAATTGTTGGTCCCATGTTTCATGAGCTGAAATAAAAAATCCCAGAAATTTTCCATATGCAGAAAAATTTTGTGCACAATTTGTTTACATTCTTTTTATTGAGCATTTCTTATTTGCCAATATTATCCATCCGCCTGACCGGTGTGGCATATCAAGAAGCAGATTAAGCAAGCATGATTATTACAGAGGTTCACCTTGTGCTGCAGACGATAAAAGGCCCCTAAAATGTGCAGTTTTTCACAGAACACAATGCCTCAGACGTCTCAAGTTTTGAGGGAGCATGCAATTGTCATGCTGAGTGCAGGAAAGTCCCTCAGAGCTGTTTCCAGAGAATTGAATGTTCATTTCTCAACCATAAGCTGCCTCCAACGTTGTTTTAGAGAATTTGGCAGTACGACCAACCGGCTTCACAACCACAGACAACGTGCAACCACACCAGGACCTCCACATCCGGCTTCTTTACCTGCAGGATGATCTGACACCAGTCACCCAGACAGCTGATGAAACTGAGGAGTATTTCGGTATTCTGATTGGCTGGGTCTGGCTCCCAAGTGGGTGGCCTATGCCCTCCCAGGCCCACCCATGGCTGCTACCCTGCTCAGTCATGTGAAATTCATAGATTAGGGCCTAATGAATTTATTTCAATTGACTGATTTCCTTATATGAACTGTAACTCATTAAAATTGTTGAAATTGTTACATGTTTAGACTAAATATTTGCTCCGTATACATGGGATGAAATAGCAAGTTTCAATGACGTTGTGGGCTGCAGTAATTATCATCAAGCAAGCTATACGTGGCTATCACTAATCTTGCACCAGTGGAGATCTAAGTGCTATTGAAGTGTTACGCATTACCCATCATCAAGATTCTGTACAAATAAGCTTTATACTCTGACATCTGTCTACTTCTGAATGAAACTGAAATGCTCCACTTCCTTACTACCTTGTAATATAAATAATATAATAATATAATATATGCCATTTAGCAGACGCTTTTATCCAAAGCGACTTACAGTCATGTGTGCATACATTCTACGTATGGGTGGTCCCGGGGATCGAACCCACTACCCTGGCGTTACAAGCGCCATGCTCTACCAACTGAGCTACAGAAGGACCACCTTGTGTTCTAATTGGCTCAGCAGGTGAAGTCCTCTGAGTTGCTCCGCTCTGTGTGATAAGGTAGCATATTGGCAGAGTATGGAGGTGGTGGATGGGAATTGTCACGGAGAGACTGGGGTGGATAATGTGAAATGGATAGTTGGTGACAAAAAAAAGAGTGGGAGTATGAGCCAATAACAAAACAAAAAGACAAGTTAAACTTAAAGGGTAGGAAGCATGAGTTCTTACTCACCAATGTAACAACACATTGTAATCAAAGACTTATTGTAAACTGGGTGGTTCAAGCCCTGAATGCTGATTGTCTGATAGCTGTGGTATATCAGACCGTATACCACAGGTATGACAAAACATTTATTTTTACTGCTCTAATTATGTAGGTAACCCGTTTATAATAGCAATTAGGCACCTCGATGGTTGTGATATATGGCCAATATACCACGGCTAATGGCTGTGTCCAGGCAATCCGCGTTGCGTCGTGGTTAAGAACAGCCCTTCGCCGTGGTATATTGGCCATATACCACACCTCCTCAGGCCTTATTGCTTAAGTAACTTAGTTGTAATCACGATCTGGTTACCTATAAGTACAAACATAGTTATATATTTGGGTTATTACATGTTTATAAACGTATTTACGGATATTTTCTAAACTACTCACCATGCACTATTTCTCACTGTAATATGGATAATCTACTCTGTGCTACCGAGTTTGTATGCTAGCTCGGTAGCTAGCTCAAGCTGGCTATCGTTAGCCATTAGCCATGCTAGCATGTAATTACATTCCAGACCAAGTGTTGATGGTGGTGAGCTACAATCCACCAATCAGAAGGAAGTGTGATGTAAACAATGAACAGATGGGGCACGTGCGGCCATGCTGCATCATGATGCTCTCCATGGACTTTGTGACTGTGTCATGGTGCCTTCTTGCTGTGGGCTCAAAAAGAAAGAGAAAATCATACCTGCTTGCTCTAATTGTGTAGTACCGCATTTGTTCTCCTTTTTGTTTTGTCAACTTTTCAGCATGTTCACTGGCTACAGGAATTTTGTAACTTTTTCCACCTTGGCTTTGTGCTAGCCCACTAGCTGACTGACATCTGTAATCTATCTATTTTGGATTTTTCTCACTATATAGCAATTGGATTCTCCTGACTCTTCCTCCCTGGTGAAGCGCCCGGCTCCCCCTTGCTTTGATAGCTAACTCCGCCTGTACTCTTTTAAAAGTGTTACTATCGGATGGGCCCCAGTCATGAATCTGTAAGTCTCTACTCTTTCTTTCCTTTTGATCTGCGGTTATAGTGGTGATGTGTTTTTGGTGGTTGGCTAGGCTGGCTGGGCTAATAGCTAGTGTGATAAATAGCTATCGTTACCTGGGTGGCTAAGATAACTTCATACTGTATAGCTACCATTATTTTGATAACTGGTTAGGTGGCGTTGTGTATTTTCAAAACGTTGGTTTACTTTAATGTAGCAGTAAGCTAGGTGTTGATAGCAACTGTCTGACTCATTCAGTGCTAACATGACGTTAGCAGGCTGGTAGGGCTAACATTAGCAGGCTAGTACTGATACCATGAATAGGCTAGTTGGCTAGCAACATTACACTTGATTTGTAACAATAATTTCATAAAGTATTTGTTTGTAAGTTGGCCGAAAATGTCATTGAAACCAGTAGTCATGAGTGCATTTGGACTTTTGATACATATTTGAAGGAAAATCCATATGTTACATGTGGTTGTGTTTATGCTACCTACTCTGTGAACTCATGAAAGACACCTAGTGAGAAAAGCAGAGTTAAGGGACAACATAGTCATGCATTTAACATTTAAAAGTGTATCCTTTTGTAGATATGCTTTAAACGTTTTTAGAAAGCACCCTTTTAAATGAGACACTAAGATTTTAAGATTTTTCAAAAAATATAGATGAGACAACTTGATGGAAATTGATGGGGTGAGGACATGTTTCTCAAGCTGATACACAACACCACAAACTCCATTGATATCCATTTCAACTATACTGTTGCTCAGAAAAAAAATATCAACTTCAACTTTTGGAGATAATACTTTTCTATATTTGGATCTTTGATTTGGTATTCCATTGCTCTGTTGCAAAGCAATTTGCATTAGCCAATGTAATCTAAGGGATGCATGTGATCCACTGGATTGGTTGTCTTTGTATCCTACTGTGTGCAAGGTAAAACTAGGAATATCCCCACACACACATTCATGAACCTCACCAGGTACGTTAATTTAGAACACATTTTCTTTTACAAAAACAACCTGGCTTCATGCATATGAAATTCTTAATTGAGATGTTTAGACACGAAGCAATATGGCTGCCTTCTTCCGAGAGCTGCAAATGCTTAGTGAAAGTTACTGACGTGACATTTCACATCGTCCAGGCTCAGAACAGCTCCCTGGTCGTTGTTGCTGTGTTTGTGTTTCTTCTCTGAGCTTCGACAGAGCTTGTACTTTATCACCTGCAAGGAAACATAGATACCCCTTGCAAAGGTCAGTGATGCTCTCGATTTGAGACAAAGACTGGTAAGAGAAAAGGTGGACATTTCTGGAGTCATTCCTGTGTGTGTGCCTCTCTCTCTTTGAGAGTTATGTGTAGCAAGCATAAATGTTTCATTCTGCTTTTCTAAGAGCTTAAAATAATGGAGTCAGGCAGAAAGCATGACGGAAATGTGGCTGAGTTCTGTCACTGTAGAGAGTACTAGAAAGAATTAAAAGATTACCTCATAGATGTAGTCAAACAGCTCCAGAATAGTAAGGAGACTGGCTCCAATGAAAAGACCCATCTGACCACCAATATCACCTGGGAGGAACAGAGAAGGACAAAATGATCAAAGATAATAAACTTCTCCAAAAGATACACATTTCCAACAAAGTATCCTTTAAAAGAGAATCCATGTTTTTTGCTCGTCATCATTGAAATACCTAAAAGTCCTGCTACTTCATAGGCTTTCTTCTGTTCGATCATCTCATAGTTTAGAGCCTCAAAGAAGATGTCCAGAACCAGGATATTGTCACTGTTACAGGAAGAGACCATATTCAAGATCTAAACAGCAAACAGTTCACATATGAAGGTTCTGATAGAGAAAATCATTATTTCGTTGCTGCGTATTGGAAATGGAACTGAAGGGTAAAAGATGCAAGGGCCAAAGCCTGAAGCGAATGCATTTTCCATTTCTTGCCTGGTACTCCATAATCACTGTAAAGTTTTTTACCTGGTGTTTGGAACATAATACTCACGCTATGTATTGCTCTGACTTGTTGTATTTCTTGGCCAGATACTTGGCAGAGGCCTTGCTGGGGATCTTGACGAAGGACAGCTCTTTGCTGTATCTGGTCATGTTGCACGGTGTCTCACACACACAAAAATCGTTGTCTCTCTCCACCAGGAAGTCTGGGGGGCCAAAGAGAAAGGCCGCAGCATTGTGATAGTGATATAGGGACCAACATAGAGTTGCTATGGTCTTAGAAACAACAGTCGGGATCTATTCCTTACCAAGAGCTGGATCAGCACACTCTTTGTACAGCTCAGGGGTGCAGTATGGGGCATCTCCTGCACACAGAGAGATAATCAATCAATATAAGTTGAACTTGAAAATGTAAAAAGTCCAGACTAGGTAAAAGGCTGGATGCGAGGGTTCACCTACCAGGCATATGTACCATGCGACAGTTACAGTTCTCTACCAGGTAGCGCGTCTCACAGTCGATACGGCAGGCGGTGATGCTGTAGGACTCAAAGAATTCTGAGTCTATCCGTGTCACCTTACAGTCCCCCCAGGGTGGGGGCAAATATATCAGCTAGAACACACACACACGCACACACACACACACACACACACACACACACACACACACACACACACACACACACACACACACACACACACACACACACACACACACACACACACACACACACACACACACACACACACACACACACATAAGCTACAACTACAATTGCATAGGTGTTTAACACCACAACAGTTACACAGGTGGTGCTGATGGCATATTGTAAAATTATGACTTCTCTGTTGAAATAATGTTTTACAAATAAGGGTAACGTCCCTACCCGTTGTTCCTGGCAGGAAACAAAGGTCTGGAACCCAGGTGCCACCCCGAAGCCCAGCTGGTCGATAAAGGAAGGCTCCTCCTGACTGTGGATCTGAACTTTGATCCCAGCCTCAAACGTGGTCTCATCTGTGGGGAGGGGAACAGAGGCAGGGGTCACTGCACCATCCATGCATGTTTTATTTAACTAATGAACCCACTGGCTCCAGCGAGCAGCTAGAGTAGTCTGTTTGATAGAGCAACACACATGTGAGCTGCATAATGAACTGGAATTAAACCACACACACACACACTTTTGTCCTCACCCGTCTCTCCCCACACAGGGATGTACTCATCCTGCTGAATGTCCAGCATGAGCTCCAGCCCGTTACCCATCCCTCCCTTGGTAGTTATGAGAGGGGTGCGGTCCTCACCCCCCGCGTTGAACGTGTAACACTTCCCATAGCGAGTGAACACCTGAGGAGAAAGATGAAAAATATGAAATATGAATGAGATAGCAAGACCAGATGTCCATCACAATAGCAGAGCCATAGTAGATGTAACTTGCCACTGGGGGTCAGTGTTAATCTACATTAGATACCACAGTGCCACGGGTGATGAGGGTATTCCTTTGGGTTTGGGGCTGATGGAGACTAAAAGGCCAGGGATTTAACATTCCCTCACAACCTCTGTGCTATAGCAGCTATAATAGGATGCTGTTGATACTATTTCTGAATATTTAAAACCTTTTCTGTCACCTGAAGTAGTTATTTTAGGAGATTTTAACCTGGATCGGTTTACCCCGGGCTCTGATCATTTGAAGAATATTTGTCTCGACTTTAACCTGACTCAACTAATCTCCAAACCTACACGGATTCATGTAAGAAACCTAGCAAACTCCTCGCCGATTGACCTAATGTTGACAAATAGCGCTCACAAGCACTTGTTGACTGGTGTCTTTGATAAGGACATCAGTGATCACTGTCCCTTTGCATGGACTGGAGATAATAAACAGAAAAACATTATGAAGATACGTGTTTTTTGAAAATTCCCCCCAGGTGTTTTGTTCATCATATGTATAGCTCTATCAGCTGCATGTCTGACCCTGAATTGGCTCTAGAACTTGTCTCATATATTTGTATATCTCCGGCAGGCAAACACGCCCCCTTTGAACGCCTTAGAGTTAGAAATAGAACAAATTCTTGGTTCTCTATAGAACCTTCAGATCTCGTTATGACGAGGAATCAGGCCTGGGCCGAGCCTACAAGAACTGACTCCAGAAGAACTGACTTGGCAGCTGATTGTGCATTGTTTCAGGCAATTGAGAAGTAGATGTACTTCCTCAATTAAGAAAGCTAAATCAAGCTACTTTCTGAGTTCTAACTCAGACTCTGCTGGTGATCTGTCTACATGTCGGAAAACAGTTCATGCACTGAAGCTTGGAAATTCATCTCCTTCCCTGCCTCAGCATGTTGTACCAGACTCTGGCATCATGCCCGAGAAACATCTGATAAGTAATGCTTTTAAATCAGGATTTTATCTCTGAAGGCTTTTATTTTTACATTTAAAAAAATAATGTTTTTTTTTAAATGGTGGTTTAATGGGGCGGCAGATAGCCTAGTGGTTAGAGTGTTGAGCCAGTAACCGAAAGGTTGCTGGATTGAATCCCCGAGCTGACAAGGTAAAAATCTGTCGTTCTGCCCCTGAACTAGGCAGCTAACCCACTATTCCTCGGTAGGCCAACATTGTAAATAAGAATAGTTCTTAACTGACTTGCCTAGTTAAATAAAAAAATATATTGACCCTGGTCAATCAGTCAACTGCTCTTCCCTTGCAGCCTCCAGTTGGCTCGATGGAAGATCAGTGAATCTGTAACGGCTGTCGTGGGTTGAAGGTGAGGAAGAACGTGAGGACCAAGGTGCAGCGTGGTACATGTTCATCTTTTATTATGAATTGAACACTGAATGGAAAAACAACAAAAGAGAATGAACGAAACCAAAACAGTTCTGTCTGGTACAGAATACAAAAACAGAAAACAACTACCCACAAACACAGGTGGGAACAGGCTACCGAAGTATGGTTCTCAATCAGAGACAATGATTGACAGCTGCCTCTGATTGGGAACCATACCAGGCCAAACACATAGAAATACAACACACAGAACAAAACATAGAATGCCCACCCCAACTCACACCCTGACCAAACCAAAATAGAGACATAAAAAAGGAACAAAGACAGAATCTTTGTTTTCATTTCAACAACTTCCTACTCGTGATTATCTCTGGTGCTAATCCCAGGGTTTGGAAGGCGGACCATGTGCTCCCGCTCCACAAAGGTTGTGATCCTTCCGACCTAAATAATTATCGTCCGATCTCAAAATTGTCTTGCCAGGCAAAACTGTTCAAACCATTAATCAACTTTTAGCTTAGATCCTTCCTAGCAATGTCTTCGAAGTGTTCACCAGTGGTTTCAGGCAGGGTCATATAATCATCTCTGCTGCGCCCTGGTGTTAAAGGATGTGATAAAGGTCATGGATAGGAGAAAGCACTATGCTGCCCTTTTGATTGACTTTTCGATACTGTTGATTCGAACATTGTGTGCAAATGGTATGAACCACGTGCCATTGTTTTGAAATTACTTGATAGAAGGGATAGAAGGGAGCCTTTGTTGAACTGAAATTGGTACTTAATGCAGGTCAAGCCAAGTATATATTCTCCAAATCATGTAAAAATGTATGATGTATAATTTATGCATATGTACACTGAGCAAATTATAAACACAACATGCAACAAGTTACAGTTCATATAAGGAAATCAGTCAATTGAAATAAATTCATTAGGCCCTAATCTATTCATTTCACATGACTGGGAATACATATGCATCTGTTGGTCACAGATACCTAAAAAAAAAGTATGGGTGTGGATCAGAAAATGAGTCAGTATCTGGTGTGACCACCATTTGCCTCATGTAGCACGACACATCTCCTTCGCATAGAGTTGGTCAGGCTATTGACTGTGGCCTGTTGAATGTTGTCCCACTTCTCTTCAATAACTGTGCAAAGTTGATGGATATTGGCGGGAACTGGAACACGCTGTCGTACAGGTCAATCCAGAGCATCCCACACATGCTCAATGGGTGACATGTCTGGTGATTATGCAGGCCATGGAAGAACTGTGACATTTTCAGCTTCCAGGAATTGTGTACAGATCCTTGCGACATGGGGCTGTGCAATATCATTATTACGGCATCTCGGTGCAATCAAATTGCCATCGATAAAATGCAATTGTGTCCATTGTTTGTAGCTCATGCCTGCCCATACCATAACCCCACCGCCATTATGGGGCAATCTGTTCACAATGTTGACATCAGCAAACTGCTTGCCCACACGACGCCATACACACTGTCATCTGCCCAGTACAGTTGAAACTGGGATTCATCCGTGAAGAGCACACTTTTCCAGGGTGTCAGTGGCCATCGAAGGTGAGCATTTGTCCACTGCAGCAAGGTCAAGACTCTGGTGGGGATGACAAGCAAGCAGATTAGCTTCCCTGAGATGGTTTCTGACAGTTTGTGCAGAAATTATTTGGTTGTGCAAACCCACAGTTTCATCAGCTGTCTGGTTGGCTTGTCTCAGACCATTCCACAGGTGAAGAAGCCAGATGTGGAGGTCCTGGGCTGGCGTGGTTACACGTGATCTGCGGTTATAAGGCCAGTTGGACGTACTGCCAAATTCTCTAAAACAACATCCGAGGCGGCTTATGGTAGAGAAATTATAATTAAATTCTCTGGAAAGAGCTCTGGTGAACATTCCTGCAGTCAGCATGCCAATTGCACACCCCCTCAAAACTTGAGACATTTGTGGCATTGTGTTGTGTGACAAAACTGCACATTTGAATGGCCTTTTACTGTCCCAATGTAAAGGCCATTGTTGGTAGAAGAAGGTGAGGACCAATGCGCAGTGTGGTAAGTGTCCATCTTTTTAATAATGTAAATGAACACTGAACAAAAACAACAAAGTGAACGAACGAGTTCTGTCTGGTGCAGATACAAACACGCAACAGAAATCAATCACCCACAACTCAAGGGTGAAAACGGGCTACTTAAGTATGGTTCTCAATCAGGGACAACGATTGACAGCTGCCTCTGATTGAGAACCATACCAGGCCAAACACAGAAATCCCAAATCACAGAAAAAAGAACATAGACTGCCCACCCGAACTCACGCCCTGACCATACTAAAACAAAGGCAAAAACAAAGGAACTAAGGTCAGAACATGACACCCAAGCACCTGTGTAATGATCATGTTCTTTAATAATATGCTTGATATGCCACCCTTGTCAGGCGGATGGATTATCTTGACAAAGGGAAAATGCTCCCTAACAGGGATGTAGACAAGTTTGTGCACAACATTTGATAGAGATAATATTTTTGTGCGTATGGACAATTCCTGTGATCTTTCATTTCAGCTCATGAAACACAGGACCAACACTTTACATGTTGCGTTTATTTTTTGTTCAGTGTACATTGGATGGTGCCTTTATTGATCGTGTCCCCGCTTATAAATATCTGGGTATCTGTATTGAAAAAAAGCCAGCACTGCATTCTGTATCAGAAAGTAGGCTGACCCTCTTTGATGTCTGGTAGATCGATGCACTGAATGCTTTTTGCTTCTAAAACATTCCTTCAAAAACGCTGTACCTTACTTGGGGTGGCAGCGTAGCCTAGTGGTTAGAGCATTGGACTAGTAACCAGAAGGTTGCGCGTTCAAACCCCTGAGCTGACAAGGTCGTTCTGCCCCTGAACAGGCAGTTAACCCACTGTTCCCAGGCCGTCATTGAAAATAAGAATGTGTTCTTAACTGACTTGCCTGGTTAAATAAAGGTAAAATAAAAAAAATAAATAAACTTCATTGTTGACTTACAGACATCAAAAATAAATAAAAAATGTGCAAGATATCAGACCTGGTCTCAAGGTTGGCTAACTCTGGATATCTCTTTGATCTCCACCGAGTTAGGTTAATCTGCTTTTTACTGAATAGTGTGTTTTGTTTTCTATGATTTGTGTTTTGGTTGTCGTGTATTGATGTGAATATTGGTGTGTATATTGATATGTACACTGAGTATACCAAACATTAGGAACAACTTCCTAATATTGACTTGTATTGTCTTGCCCCTTCACCCTCGGAATGGCACACATACACAATCCATGTCTCAAGGCTTAAACAATCTTTCTTTAACCTGTCCCTTCATCTTCCTCCACACTGATTGAGGGATCATAGCTTTCATCTGGCGTCACCTGGTCAGTCTGTCATGGAAAGAGTGCAAAGTTTTGTGTACTGTTTTGTATGTTGATGTGTGTAGTGTGTATTTATGTGTATATACAGGGCTCATCTGTGAAAGAGACTTTGGACTCAGCATGACTCCCTGTTAAATTAAAGGTTAAATAAAAAATAAAAATAGACCTGCTGTTACCATGGAGACCAAACATGCCTGCGAAGAAGCTGCCTTCTGGTCCAGGGAACAGACAACACTCCGAAAGTATCGCAGAGAATGGTATGGTTGCTGTATGAACTCGTGAGCTGTTATGATGGCTTAAGAGAGAAGCTGTCGCAGCATGTCAGAAGTCATGCTCGGGCCCCCGGATGGAGGACTGAAGCAATGCTATGAGAAGCTCAACGAGTAAAGAACGCGCACACACACCCGGCGATTGCAGGGCACAGAAAGGGCAGTAAGGGAACGCATGGAAATATGTTCATGTCGTCTGTAAGTTATAAGTCATTTGTCTTTCTGACACTGTCTTTAAATAAGTAACTATACAGTAACTTGAGGCGTGCGATTTGAGTCACAGCCTATTTATGAAGAGAGAGAGAGAGAGAGGACGGGAGAAAAAACATGTGAGAGAGGGAACGAGGGAAAGAACGAGACAGAAAGCGAGGTATAGAGATAAAAGGAAGTAACGAGAGAGCTCCATTCTCACTGTGCGAAGCTGGGAGCCGACCATTGCTCGGCGTTATGGTACAACAGGACACATCTGCGATTAGAGAGAGAGGGCTGACAAACACACCCACTGATTGACGACTGAATTTGTGCCATGCTAAAGGGCAGTTAAATGGCTCAGCCGTGCCATCTTTCAACACACACACACGCACACACACACCAGTGGTGGTCGGGGCTGTTTAAGATTAGGGAGGACAATTTTTGTCAAATAAAATGATGAGCACGGCCTTATTTCTATTACAGTCATTCATATTCCATTCGCCCTGCTCAATGTAACATAGATAGGTTTAGGCTACTACATGATACTGGACCTATACCCATAGGTTAGGTTGCTACAACCTAGCCTACAAATGAAAGTTTATAACATAGATGCACAGGTCAAGAGACATTGGAGTAAGGGAGTGAACGTTATTTATAATAAGGGTTTCATGTAGAAAATCGGAACTCTCTGAAATGAAAATGGATGGCCCTTCCTTCAGCAAAATCTTATTTACCTAAACCCTTGATAGGCCTGTGCGTTCACCTTATCATATTTCTCCAATGCCAAATCAGTGCGTCTTGTTTTCAACTAAACTGTCCCTGTTTGTAAATAATTAAAACTGAGACGTCATCATGAATCTGAAGCACGGTACGTTCAAAAGTTAGGCCTACCTTTCCACCCCAGACAGTAGGCCTACCTTTCTACCCCAGACAGTAGGCCTACCTTTCCACCCCAGACAGTAGGCCTACCTTTCTACCCCAGACAGTAGGCCTACCTTTCCACCCCAGACAGTAGGCCTACCTTTCTACCCCAGACAGTAGGCCTACCTTTCTACCCCAGACAGTAGGCCTACCTTTCTACCCCAGACAGTAGGCCTACCTTTCCACCCCAGACAGTAGGCCTACCTTTCCACCCCAGACAGTAGGCCTACCTTTCTACCCCAGACAGTATGCCTACCTTTCTACCCCAGACAGTCGGTCTCCCTTTCCACCCCAGACAGTAGGCGTACCTTTCTACCCCAGACAGTAGTCCTACCTTTCTACCCCAGACAGTAGGCCTACCTTTCTACCCCAGACAGTAGGCCTACCTTTCCACCCCAGACAGTAGGCCTACCTTTCCACCCCAGACAGTAGGCCTACCTTTCCACCCCAGACAGTAGGCCTACCTTTCCACCCCAGACAGTAGGCCTACCTTTCTACCCCAGACAGTAGGCCTACCTTTCCACCCCAGACAGTAGGCCTACCTTTCCACCCCAGACAGTAGGCCTACCTTTCTACCCCAGACAGTAGGCCTACCTTTCCACCCCAGAACAGTAGGCCTACCTTTCCACCCCAGAACAGTAGGCCTACCTTTCTACCCCAGACAGTAGGCCTACCTTTCCACCCCAGAACAGTAGGTCCTACCTTTCCACCCCAGACAGTAGGCCTACCTTTCTACCCCAGACAGTAGGCCTACCTTTCCACCCCAGACAGTAGGCCTACCTTTCCACCCCAGACAGTAGGTCTACCTTTACACCCCAGACAGTAGGACTACCTTTCCACCCCAGACAGTAGGCCTACCTTTCTACCCCAGACAGTAGGCCTACCTTTCCACCCCAGACAGTAGGCCTACCTTTCCACCACAGACAGTAGGCCTACCTTTCCACCCCAGACAGTAGGCCTACCTTTCCACCCCAGACAGTGGGCCTACCGACACAGAAAAATGTAAGCTTAACTGTTGGCTACTCTTCCTCTGTGGCTTAACCCAACGAGACAAGGTCACAAGTGTTTCGCTAAAAGCTGTCTGAGTTTAAACATCTTCTATTGTACGGAAAGTGAATAGCTTAATCAATTGATAGTGGCAGAATTAGATTACTTCCCATGCAAAGTCAGCCTCTGAATGTCAAAGAAACAAAACAATTTCTAGCATAAAGCATTGCGGACCAAAGTGCAGTTCTAGATCACTTTATATAATCGGATCCGTTTTATTTTCTTCAACATGTTAAGCTAACAAGGCTTAAGCCTGTGCTTTTTGCCATTTTCTTTACTAAAAGGTAGGTCTATGGCATACCCTCTCATACCCCCTCAATTCCAGTCTTGATTTGAACTTAACAGCCATTCACTGGCACGCTATTGTTGTGACTTTACTTTAATGAATCTGATGACTGTTATTTAATCCCCTAACTATGTTTAATTGTTACCTGATTAATTAATCATGTAGCAATTAACTCATTAGGATTTGGGGCGCCACGGAATAAGTTGTCAAGAGAATTCAACTCTATGAGGTCTTTACCTAATTTCATCGATAAACAGTCATCTTATAAATCATTACATCTTGTCAAATGCTCATTCTGAACAATCGTAACCTTCTTGGATCTGCAAAAACCACAGCCTTGCGCATTATTCAGAACTACACAAATTGGATTAATCATTTATTTACTAGCTAACTAAATAATAACACAGAATACACACACTTACATGAGACAAAGGTCCCTAGCGGACTGACAAGATATGACGGCTTGTTACAACATAGATGGAGGAGGGGCACACTTATCGTCGAGACATTTCAGAACGATTCTCACAGTAATGTTAATCATATAGTTTTCTCACTAACCGCCGCCCGTTTGGAGTAGGAAATCATTCATGTATTTACATGTGTAATGCCTTTGTTCATTCCTCTGTCGGAACCAAGCCTTCTTGGAAAGGGTTTGGTGGGCCTTTCCTGTGGGTGACTTGTACATGCTCTGATTGTCCACCAATGATCACAATGTCCTTCTTCTTAGTTGTCCGGTCTATATGGGATGTTTCCTCAGAACTTCCTCTTAGCCGTACCAGTGATTGTCTGAGAGGAGAGTTGTCTCCTTTCTCCATCTCGTGTGGATAATCAGAGTTTGAAACACTTTATACTCGCAGCTGCAGACGGGCAATGTCCTGGTCTGGTAAGTTAATTTTCTTCACCTCGTGTTGAGGTTAAGTTTCAACCATTTCAAACGTGTAGCTCTCTGGCCTCACGTTTCCCGGTCTAAAGGTTGATTCCTCGTCCAAGCCCTTTTGCACTCTTAGTCAAAAGGGGCATTCCATCATGCTGACAAGCTCTCTGACCTCACTCGGGGCGCGGCTACTTAATGTGCAATGGATATGATTAAAAGTTATCTCGTATGACTCCTAAAATCACATTCATATCTTAACAAAAAATACGTTAATCATTTATCATATCCTATGCATGACATATTGGATGAACACCTCACAGATATATGTGGTATCCTTTCCAAGTTACAGTATTTGGTCCATATAGTTTTTAATAACGTTACAAAATGAAAAGCAATATTCCATTTTTTTACAATAGTTCCTCACTGACCATTTCCCACATCGTTGCGTTAGGAATATTGTTTTAATTATTCACTTTTTTGGACGTTAGAGTGTTGGGCGGGCAAAAGTGTCTGTGAACAAAGACATTCATTTGATTGATACTAAAGAGCAAGAGAGAGCTCTCTCTGGCTTAATTTACAACCCAGTGTGAGCTGTCAACCGGGAAGTTCCCTCCTCCCCCCCTGGGAGAGGGTCTGGTTATTGTCAGCCATTGCCAAGTAGATCTGATCCATTGTGATCCTCACAGGACAGTCATGACACTATTTACACGAGGTAGGCTATTTAAAGACTGCATGGTGGGTGGAGGAATTGACCAACAAATCTATGGATATAGCAGCCTATAGCCTAATTTTGTCTGTCAAACAGGTAGGCCTACCTTTAATTTCTTAAATAGGAAGAAATAGGCTCCAACACAAAGCCCTCTTTTGTTAGTAAAGTCTAATTATAATAAATATGTTTAAATTAATTATGTCTACTCGAATTTGCCTACTTTCAGCACCATGAGCTGTCCATTTCGATTGATTGTTCCAGCACCATATTGTAAGTTATGCGAATCTGGCTTATTGTGAGGTCGGTCAATACATTATGGGCAAGAAACATGTTGTTTTTAATAAAATCAATTATAGCCTAGTAGTAGCAAGCTATCAAAGTTAACCTCCGGTCCTCCTTCACATCTTTGCACTTTCCTTCTCAAACTGAACAGAACAGGCTATCGCAGGGGGTCTCCAACCTTTTCTAGTATTCAAATAGGCACCGTATATCCCTTTCCCCTTCAACTCTAAGGGGGCCCCAATAAAATCTGTAATTGTTTTTCAAAAAATGATGTTTTATATTCTCCCAAATTATGTTTTTCTCAGTTTTATTTTTCCTAGTTTTTCACTCTCAAAAATTACAGTTGTTCATAGAGAAACAGCGAAACTGAATGCTCTGAGGCCATGTCAATGCTTAAATCCCATCAGAATACTTTTTTTGGGGGGCTGGAAGAAAAAAATGTAGATTTTTAGAATTAGAATTCCCCTTTAATTGTGCATCTGACCTGTAAATTAAGCTAGTGAGGAATGTGCTGTCTACTGTGCCGGTCTAGGGAGGGTTTTGTACTGCTAAATATCCTATTTACATAAGTATTCAGACCCTATGCTATGAGACTGTTTATATTAATCCTCATTGACATGTTTTTACAACTTGATTGGAGTCCACCTGTGGTAAATTCAATTGCTTGGACATGATTTGGAAAGTCACACACCTGTCTATTATATAAGGTCCAACAGTTGACAGTGCATGGCAAAGCAAAAACTAAGCCACGAGGTCGAAGGAAGTGTCTGTAGAGCTCTGAGACAGGACTGTGTCGTCATTGTTAATTCACATATCTGGGGAAGGGTACCAACAAATGTCTGCAGCATTGAATGTCCCCAAGAACACAGTGGCCATCATTCTTAGATGGAAGAAGTTTGGAACCACCAAGACTCTTCCTAAAGCTGTCCGCCCGGCCAAACTGAGCAATCGGTGGAGAAGGGCCTTGGTCAGGGAGGTGACCAAGAACCCGATGGTCACTCTGACAGAGCTCCAGAGTTCCTTTGTGGAGATGGGAGAACCTTCCAGAAGGACAACCATCTCTGCAACACTCCACTAATTAGGCCTGTATAGTAGAGTGGCCAGACAGAAGCCACTCCTCAGTAAAAAGGCACATGACAGCCCGCTTGGAGTTTGCTATAAGGCACCTAAAGAACTCTCAGACCATCAGAAACAAGATTCTCTGGTCTGACGAAACCAAGATTGAACTCTTTAGCCTGATTGCCAAGCGTGACGTCTGGAGGAAACCTGGCACCATCCCTACGGTGAAGCATGGTGGTGGCAGCATCATGCTGTGGAGATGTTTTTCAGAGGCACGGACTGGGAGACTAGTCAGGATCGAGGGAAAGATGAACGGAGCAAGATACAGAGAGATCCTTTATGAACAGGACAGCAACAGGACAACGGCCCTAAGCACACAGCCAAGACAACGCAGGAGTGGCTTCTCTGAAGAGACCTGAAAATAGCTGTGCAGCGACGCTCCCCATCCAACCTGACAGTGCTCGAGTGGATCTGCAGAGAAAAATGGGAGAAACTCCCCAAATACAGGTGTGTCAAGCTTGTAGCATCATACCCAAGAAGACTCAAGGCTGTATTGCTACCAAAGGTGCTTCAACAAAGTACTGAGTAAAGGGGGTATGAATACTTCTGTATTTATTTTGAATACATTTGCAAAAATGTCTAAAAAAAGTTTTTGCTTTGTCATTATGGGGTATTATGTGTAGATTGATGAGGAACATTTTTTATTTTATCCATTTTAAAATAAGGCTGTAACGTAACAAAATGTGGAAAAGGTCAAGGGGTCTGAAAACGATAAACGCAACATGTACAGTATTGATCCCATGTTTCATGATCTGAAATAAAATATGCCAGAAATGTGTTTTCCTACTTCTTTCCTACTTTATTTATCCCACATAAACACTGACCCTCTCCTTTCTCCTTAATGCTACCCTCCCTCCTTCCCACTGAACTTTTTAACGACTGTGTAAGGTTAGAGTGCCAGATGTTCGTTATTAATAAATGAATCAATGAATGAGTGTGTGATGTCAGCAAGTGCTTTATGAATACATTCATGAATGAACATGTTTTGTCTGAAGTTAGGAATGAGATTTTATATATTACAATGTAATGCATGTTCCTGACGAATGAGTGCATTTGTGTGTGGTGTGCAGTTTCAGTGTCTACGCACATTGCTATCTATTTCACATTACAGTTTGCCCTACGTGATCTGACAGTGGTTTTGGAGGGCTCCCCTAATGCACTGTTGACTACAAGATGACAGGCCACATTGACAGGTCAACACCAGCATACCAGAAGAAGAAAAGTTGCAATTGCTTTTTGAATACAGTGTCTAAATGTTTCACTTAGTTTTCCTCCGGGGTTGTTGGGCTCATCTTTCCTTTGACTTTCTCCTCTCTTTGTTGGCACTTCACTTAAGGGAATCAATCCTCTTTAACCACCCTAATGATTAAAAACACATCTTAAAGAGTTTGTACATTCTATCATCTTTGGAGCTCCCTAGTCAATCACTGACAGTCACTCATAGTGCATTCCCCACCATTAGAAAGCACTTAGCGCTCTCCTGTGTTTAATCATACGTCAATGTGCATTTCCTTCCTTCCAGGCCAGACAGTGGAGAACAAGTCCTAAATCACTAATCCACACACTCTTAGCTGTTGGAGGAGCCCTAATATGCCCCAGCCTTCCCTGATCTGCAAATGGATGCCTCCGCAGGGTGAATTCAAACCCATTAGCATTTTTTTATGAGGGAATGTTCCAGAGACTTAGGACAGCCTTTGTAAACCAGCTCGGTTATTAATCTTCTGTCTCAACCAGTCATGGCACTGGCAGAGCGATCGTGATTTAGACTGCGGTCGGAGCCATGCGACAGGCACCAGTGACCAGTCGGTACCCATCATCTTTGTCCCAGAGAGTGGTTTTAGCCCTGTCGTGCTAATGTTGTTATATGCTTGTTGACGCAGCAGGCATTCTAAGTCATCTGGAAAATCTGTAACATCTCCCATGCCAACTTTACAGACAAAATGGACTTTGTTGAACTGTCGCTGTCAGAGGGTAGACAGAACCCTTTCAAATACTTTGATTGAACGGGGGAAGAGGGGAAGCAAAGTTACGCATTGTTAATTGGGGCTCGTTAAACAAAAAGCACGTCTATTCAAATTCATTGAAAGGAAAGGACACAGCTTCCACTGCCATAGTTCCGATCGGAGTCTTTACCAAACCTGGGACCTGTCTCTGCTGGTCTAGCTAACATCTGTCTTTCCCGGCCAAACAGAAGGGCAAACCGAGAACAGTAAGAACAGGGAGACTCTCGACTACGGACTTCTGTGAGGGAGAGAGATTGCAGCTCAAAGACTCTTGGAGCCCTAATCCGTCATGTCCGAAACACAGGTAGATATAACAAGTCCGGATGGAACAATAACAATCCCCTGTCCTACCCTGTTCTGTCATCATGGCTCTCTGCTCCGCTATTGACTGTGTGGGCGACGGCTGCTGACTCACCGAACTAACGACAAAGTTAAACTGAAGGTCTTCCCAGAGGGAGGACTTCATAATACCAAGGCTAGGCGATTTCAAATGTGTACGTGTGCCTCTGTGTGACAAGCTGAGTGTGTTAATGGCGGCTGAAAAGCGTGACGGCTCAATAGACGCTTGTCAAATTTGGTCACGAAACAAACATACAACTGTCGGGAACAAGTGAACTGAAGTAAAACCACAGGCCTCCGCGGGGAAGATGGCTAAATGAAAGTCTGCCACACACTAAGTCTTTCCTTTCATTTGTGTTCAGGCAGTAAAAAGAGAGATCCATAAACGGTCACCAGCAATCGTTATTCTTACAACCCCCCACAAAAAAAAAGATGTGGATAATATGGTGTAAAAAACATCTAAAAAGTTTTTTTTTCATCCAAAGATTTTTTTTTTTACAGTGCACAGGGGTGTACAAAGATGTCAACTCCCTACTGCATTTTCTACTTCAACATCCTAAAACACTGTACATTCAACTGTCAGTAAGAAAAGGAGGCATGTCTGTGTGGCCTTTAAAACCACCTCCACACAGTTCAGAGTAATGAGACAGAATTGATCACCCAATACCATCCACTTCCAATGGATTTCCTGTCAGATAGCACCCTGAGCCAGACAGGCCTGTAAGCAGAGTTGTCTAATGATCAGTTAATGGATATACGGACAACAAGACCTAAGACATACATAATTAACAACGACGGAGAAAGAGAGTGAAGAGAACAGGCGCTGTTGACTTGTATTTTTCCACTTTAGTGGATTCGCAGGGGAGATCCAGCACTACATGCCTTGATGCACTGCAATTCCGTTAAATCCTCGAATACATTTTTGCCTGTCAGAATCACATGATTTATTACTACAATCATTAGCTGTGTGGTTTATATGATATCCCTGAGACGAATCCTCTCTTTTAGCGTTCCATCACAAACCCACATCCTTTCATTCGCGAGCCCGGGATTTAAACCTTCTCACACACAATGAGTTTTTCTCTCCCTTCACTGCTCCCTCCTTCCCTCCTTCCCTCTCCTCGCCGTCTACGCTGAGCTGTGACGTGATGTTCCCAGTGGACTCCTTTCCATCTCCTCCCTCCGCTCGTCCCCTCCCACTCAGTTTGATTAACATTTTACAGGCCGACGGAGACGCTCCGTTCTTCACCGCCACTCCTCCCGAGCCCAACCCCAGACACCGCCAGGACTCTCGGTACCGATCACCTTCAGAGCCGATAGCATCATAGAGAGAGAGAGAGAGAGGAAGATGTATTTTTTTTAAAGAGAGGGAGGGAGGGAGGGGAGGGGAGGGAGGGAGGGAGGGAGGGAGGGAGGGAGGGAGGGAGGGAGGGAGGGAGGGGGAGGGAGGGAGGGAGGGAGGGTAGAGAAAGCATATCATATAAAGAAGGGGACGTACGCTCCCACTTAATAAGTAAAACGCCTTTTGCTAGGAGGGAAAGTAACAGACCTCACTTTTGGGTGAGTTTATGTCAGGTGGCATTATAAATATTGCAGAGAGTTGATTTGTGTCAAAGGTTAGGACTTGAATTTGTTGAATATATCAGACCAGAATTCAGATTAGGATAGGAACCAAATATGCAGGGTTTAGGTGGCTGCATGTCTGCATCTATTGGCTGATGCATTATGATGATGTTTTTGCGATACATATTTGGAGAATAATTGCAATAAGGCATTTAAAAAGCAATGAACAACAGCAGTTGCATTGGCAATTCCCTGATGTATTAATTATTGTATTCAGCCTCTAGTACTCAGGCATAAAAAAAAAACACTGTGTTGAGATCCAAAACTACTAGCATATGAAAATAAAAGTTCAGAAAGGTAAAAACTGCATGGGGGTCCAATCAAATGGTGAATAACACTGCTGGGTAGAATCTGCTGTGCGGTATTTCTCCAGGGGAGAAACTGGCAGTTTGAAGCCATGCCTGTCGTCTATGGTTCGAGGAAAACTGCCCAAAATGCTGAATTTTTTTTAACTTTTCAAGACAGAAATAAAGCAGGTGGGAAAAATAAAGTTACCCCACCTCCTGCTGGCTTTTTCTTAAATGGAGAAGAAAACAACTCCATATTTAAAGGGTATACTAAATGACTATTGAAAAGGGGGACTTTTGCAGTCATTTGTATAGTCCTCCCCTGGTGAATGGTGAAAGTGGGCATTTGGATTTCAACACTAGATAAAGAATGTGGTTGGATTGCAGACAATCTCTCTATCAGAGACATGCAATTTGCTATACAATCTCCCAGGCAGCAGTAAAGCCATGATTCCCCCCAGAGTGAGCCAAACAAGGCTTGAGTGAGGTGGAAAACAGCAAGGAGACTGGGCTCTTCCCTCTGTTAGTCTGCCTTAGTTTATACACTTCCATTTTACAACCGTGTGTAGTATCTAGTAGCATTGCTGCGAGGACTTGCTTCCATTCAGCCACAAGAGCATTAGTGAGGTCAGTCACTGACGTTGAGCAATTAGGCCTGGCTCGCAGTCTGCATTCCAATTCATCCTGAAGGTGTTCGATGGGGTTGAGGACAGGGCTCTGTGAAGGCCAGACAAGTTATTTCACACCGATCGGGCATTGTCATGCAGAAACAGGAAAGGGCCTTCCCCAAACTGTTGCCACAAAGTTTGAAGCACAGAATTGTCTATAATGTCATTTTATGCTGTAGCGTTAAGATTTCCATTCACTGGAACTGAAGGGCCAAACCATGAAAAACAGCCTCAGACCATTGTTCCTCCTCCACCAAACTTTACAGTTGGCACTATACATTCGGGCAGTTAGCGTTTAACTGGCATCCGCAAACCCAGATTTATCCTTTGGATTGCCAGGTGGTGAAGCGTGTTTCATCACTCCAAAGAATGTGTTACCAATGTCCAATGGCGGTGAGCTTTACACCACTCCAGCCAATGCTTGACATTGCACATGGTGATCTTACGCTTGTGTGCAGCTGCTCGGCCATGGAAACCCATTTCATGAAGCTTCCGACGAACAGTTATTGTGCTGACGTTGCTTCCAGAGGCAGTTTGGAACTCGATAGTGAATGTTGCTACCGAGGACAGCCAATTTTACGCGTTAAGCGCTTCAGCACTCGGTGGTCCTGTTCTGTGAGCTTGTGTGGCCTACCACTTCGCGGCTGAGCCGTTGTTGCTCCTAGACGTTTCCACTTCAAAATAACAGCACTTACAGTTGACTGGGGCAGCTCTAGCAGGGCAGAATTTGACGAACTGACTTGTTGGAAAGGTGGTATCTTATGATGGTGCCAAGTTGAAAGTCACTGAGCTCATCGGTAAGGCAATTATACTGCCAATGCTTTGTCTATCGAGATTGCACAGCTGTGTGCTCGATTTTATACACCTGTCAGCAACGGGTGTGGCTGAAATAGTCTAATCCACTAATTTAAAGGCGTGTCCACATACTTTTGTATATATAGTGTACATACTTTTGTATATGAGAGGACACAGGGTACATCAATTTCTGTGCCGGAAACTCTATATTAGTGGACAAAACCGTAGATGATATCATCAACAGTGAGGCAAGGCAGCTATATCTGGTAATTTCATCCAATTAAAGTGAATTCTCTACCTATGCACAGACAGGCACAGCTATTGACCAATGGCAGCCTTTATGTTTCCTGCTGTGCTCCTCCAGCTCTCCTCCAGTGATACCCTTCATCTTGTTAATAAAGTCAACCATAAAAACATGCACAAGCAGACTTCCAACCCCAACCTGTCAGTTCCTTTCATTTTTTTTTAAATCGACTACGAATCGGCCGAATGGTTCTGCCGGCCGCCTACAATACCCACGCTCCCTGCGCTGGGAGAGCTCTGCCGGGCACAGAGGTGATAGCTGTTAACTCCAGAGTGCTGTGTCCTCTCATACACAGCTGAGTAAACATCAATGGATAACCAGCCTGAGGGAAGTCAATGGCCTTATGTCGCCTACTGTAGCAGAAGGGTTTCTAGAAGATAATTGCTATGAGAGTCTCTGCCGAGTTCATCTGTGAGCTTGACTGAATCAAGTGGGTGTATGGGACCCTGTTTTACACCCTGGCTCTCTCAAAAACCTTTGCCATGAGAAGATTCATTTAAAGGTCTTTTTGGGCCCGCTTTAATAAGGGAAATGTTCGACTTTACACACTACTGAGCCAAACGAAGCTGTACTGAGCACAGTTTGGATTCGGGTGGCACGGTATTGTTTAAAGGGTGCTTCGTTGTCTCTTGAGTTGAGGAGCTGTCAATCACAATCGTGCGTGTGTCTGTTTTGTAACAAGGCTCAGTCAGTAGCTTGTGTTTGAGAGAATTCTGTCCTCCAAACACACATTCATCAATGGTTTGGGGGACTCTGTTGTGAGTAGGTACATGTTGTGTTTCAGATCTGGCTGATTGCCTCTCGAGCTGGCATCCTGCACCCTGCTGAGAGGGAGTGAAGAGGTTCATTCATTAACGCAGACTGCAGAGTTGACAATGTATTTTAGGATAATGAGGAGAGGGGTGTGTGTGCCAGTATGTGTGCATGAGTGTGTATATGTTCACATCCATACCAACTATCAGAACACCTTCCTAATATTAAGTTTGCACCCCCATTTGACCTAAGAACAGCCTCAATTTGTCGGGGCACGGACTCTACAAGGGGTCGAAAGCGTTCCACAGGGATGCTGGCCCATTGTTGACTCCAATGCTTCCCACAAGTGTGTCACGCTGGCTGGTGGAACAGTCTTGATACACACAGGAAAACTGTTGAGCGTGAAAAACCCAGTAGCATTGCAGTTCTTGGCACCTACTACCATACTCTGTTCAAAGGCACTTTTGTTTCACTTATTCACCCTCTGAATGGCACGCAAACGCAATCCATGTCTTAGCCATCTCAAAGTTTAAAAAATCCTTATTTACACTGATTGAAGTGGATTTAACAAGTGACAGCAAAAAGGGATCATAGCTTTCACCTCGATTCACCTGGTCAGTCTATGACAGTCTATGTCAGTCTATATGTGTCTGTGTGTGGTAAGGCAGCTGTGGGGAATGGTGCATGTGTGTGCGTTTGTGTGTGCGTGTGTGTGCACGCGAATAGGGAGCGCTCAGGAAAAAAACTATGCATATCTATAGGAACCATAATCACCTAAAAAATGGAAAAGATGACAATTAAGAAAAGAAAAGCTACCTTATAGAGAAATCCCCTCAATTGACTTCCTTCTCTCTGATGTCATTGTATCCTAATAATTTGGGCATACTCAAATCATTAGCCCTTTCAGTTCTTTAATAATATAATTACTTAGATTCAAATCCCATTCTCCTGAATTTACAACACATAGGACATTCTGTGCTACTTGCAGTGCATCCATAGTGAAGTGTAGGGCAAATAGAGGAACGCATAGTGGGTACTACACCAGGGAATGCTGATGTGTGCTTTTCCCTGTTTCAATCTGACATCGCTCTAGAACAGGAGAAAAGAGACACGTTAAGTCAGGCCGACAAGCCTTCAGGCTGCGAGGAAACGCCTCTATACATACTGTATGCATCCACAGAAACACCTCTATACATACTGTATGCATCCACAGAAATGCCTCTATACACACTGTATGCATCCACAGAAACACCTCTATACATACTGTATGCATCCACAGAAACACCTCTATACATACTGTATGCATCCACAGAAACACCTCTATACATACTGTATGCATCCACAGAAACACCTCTATACATACTGTATGCATCCACAGAAACACCTCTATACATACTGTATGCATCCACAGAAACACCTCTATACATACTGTATGCATCCACAGAAACACCTCTATACATACTGTATGCATCCACAGAAACACCTCTATACATACTGTATGCATCCACAGAAACACCTCTATACATACTGTATGCATCCACAGAAACACCTCTATACATACTGTATGCATCCACAGAAACGCCTCTATACATACTGTATGCATCCACAGAAACGCCTCTATACACACTGTATGCATCCACAGAAACGCCTCTATACATACTGTATGCATCCACAGAAACGCCTCTATACATACTGTATGCATCCACAGAAACGCCTCTATACATACTGTATGCATCCACAGAAAAGCCTCTATACACACTGTATGCATCCACAAAAACGCCTCTATACATACTGTATGCATCCACAGAAACGCCTCTATACATACTGTATGCATCCACAGAAACGCCTCTATACATACTGTATGCATCCACAGAAAAGCCTCTATACACACTGCATGCATCCACAGAAACGCCTCTATACATACTGTATGCATCCACAGAAACGCCTCTATACACACTGTATGCATCCACAGAAACGCCTCTATACATACTGTATGCATCCACCGAAACGCCTCTCTACACACTGTATGCATTCACAGAAACGCCTCTATACATACTGTATGCATCCACAGAAACGCCTCTATAAACACTGTATGCATCCACAGAAACACCTCTATACATACTGTATGCATCCACAGAAACGCCTCTATACATACTGCATGCATCCACAGAAACACCTCTATACATACTGCATGCATCCACAGAAACACCTCTATACATACTGTATGCATCCACAGAAACACCTCTATACATACAGTATGCATCCACAGAAACACCTCTATACACACTGTATGCATCCACAGAAACGCCTCTATACATACTGTATGCATCCACAGAAACACCTCTATACATACTGCATGCATCCACAGAAACGCCTCTATACACACTGTATGCATCCACAGAAACACCTCTATACATACGGTATGCATCCACAGAAACGCCTATATACATACTGTATTTATTCACAGAAATGCCTCTATACATATTGAATGAGAGAAAATGCATAGAATGTATCGTTCTTGTGCAATTCATATCTATAGGCTACATTGAGGTTTTTCTTTCATTATTTGTATCTGATATTAGTGCGTAAGCCTATAAGCTTTAGGGCCTAACTGTAGCCTATAATTAGATTGAGTTTATTAGTCACATGTACAGGGACGCAGATGTAATTGCAAGGTACAGTGAAAATCTTATGCTCTGGGCTCCAACAGTGCAGGTTAAAATAAAATATCAAATAAAAAGAGAAGTGAATGAGATAAAATATGTATAGTAACAATAATAATAACAATAATAATAATAATAAATACACATTTACAACTGTAGCAATGTTAAATGACCATTGGGGAAGAGTCCATTGTGGAATGTCCATAGGGGGAGCAACAGGGGGGAGAAGTGAATGGAACATTCATTAAAAAATATATAATATAAACATATTTACGCTGTAACAATGATGTAATGTCCATCGGGGGGTGGGTGGGGGCCTGATGTTCTGGGGGTAGAAGCTATTGGCCCGTCTTCCAGTTATCGCCCACGACGCTCCTGTACTGCCCGCATCCGAGTGAAGGAAGTGTGGAGAACAGGCTCAGGTGGCTGGGGTCCCTGATGATCTTATTGGGCATCCTGCAACACCTGGTGTTGTGCCTTGCAGTGGAGTTGCCGTACCAGGCCGTGACGCAGGCCGACATTATAATTTCAATAGTGCTCCCGTAGAACGCTCTGTTAAGGGCCCTCCGTGTGGTATATGCCAGCTAAATACATGCCAATCGCTAAATGCTTTTGGGAAGTTGGGCAGAAATTGTTTACTGGAAGGAAAGTTAAATGGAGAGTTGAAAATAAAGAGAAGGGAAGGCCGGAACATAAATGTTTGGGTAAGATTTGGTGAAGTGGTAAGAGAGGATGATAGCGGTGCCGGCTTTGTTACGTTGCCTTCGTAATGTATTTCCTACCTCTTGACACTTTCCATATCTTGTTGTTACTCAGTCTGAATTCAAAATGGTTTAAAAATAATAATAATAATTCTCACCCATCGACACACAATACCCCATAATGGCAAAGTGAAAACATATTTTTAGAAATTTTAGCAAATGTATTTAAAAATGAAATACAGAAATATCTCATTTACATAAGTATTGACACCCCTGAGCACATTTGGCAGTGATTACAGCTGTGAGTCTTTCTGTAATTCACTTCATTTTCATTTGTGGCAAAACAAGCATGTCCAGTATAGTGTAAAGGATCATTTTACCATCGAAACTGCTGTGAAATATATTTTACATAACCGAAAATATTGTATTCTTAGCTGTTTGTAGTTGATGTACAAAACTGAAAGTAAAAGATGCAGAAACTAAACCTAAGACCGGGAAGCATAAAAATAGCGCACATAGAACAGATATATAGCTTCTTAGACATGCTTTCAATGAGAATGACAGATCTATAACTCACAATTCTATATGAATTTGGTTGGGTCGCCCAAAAAGTTAAATATAGCAAATGTAAGATTTTTTTTACACCCAAACTTATTTAGGCTTGCCATAACAAAGGGGTTGAATACATATTAACTCAAGACATTTTAGCTTTTCATTTTCTATTGATTTGTTTTTTTTAAATAAAAAAATGTACATCTATTTTGACATTATGGGGTATTTTATGTAGGGATCGCCTGTAAAGGTGCTAACTTTATCAGCATCATTAAAGCTGATAGTATTTCAACTACATCAAATATGCATCCAAGCTGAACTGAAATCTTATCAGAAAAATGTTGGGTCATTTTCACAGCTTTTAATTTCCTTAAAATCAGTCAAATTAATTTGGACAATTTGCACAAAGATCATACCATTTTTGTTTTCGTTATTGCATTTTCTCTCGAATCCCTAAGTGTCTTTGCTCCGAGAGAGGCGCAAGACGAGATGAAAGCGAAAACTTCACCGATGTCAACTAGAACGAAGCATTCATTCGATTTATGACATTATTCTTGTGAGCAAAGTTTTATTGATTCTTATAGGGTAACAAGCAATTAAAGAGAGAAGCTGAATGTATCTAATTATAGTCAAGTTAACTAACAAATAGCCTACCAAAAAGTTGGAAATTATAAGCAGAAACATATCAAAATGAGGCCCCCCCAAAAAAATCCTGCACCTACTGTAAAAACAAAACCTGCTGTCTCTTACTGTATTGGCTACAGCGCATAGGGTCGAGTGCAGGCCTCGGGTTTTCACTTAATCACATAGTGAGGCGGTTGCGGATGTGTCACGAGCAATTGTGGACGGGTGTGGGTGAACAAACAGCTGACCCGCGCAACACTAACACACACACACACACTCTCACACACGCACACGCACACTCTCACACACGCACACACGCACACACGCACACACGCGCACACACACTCTCACACTCTCACACACACACACACACACACACACACACACACACACACACACACACACACACACACACACACACACACACACACACACACACACACACACACACACACACACACACACACACACACACACTCACACTAACACTAACACACACACACTCACACGGTGGGGTCCACTATACGACATCTGAGTATCTCCCTAATGAGGCCAGTCAAGACAGTGTAAACATTGCAGGTAGACGGCCACATACTGTAGATCTGCCCTCTGACACTCCCTCCAGTGAGGCTCCATGGCAGTTTGCCCCAGAGCTCTGTGTGGTGGGCTGTTTGACCACTGGGAAAAGAAGCAAAGAAAGTCACTGCTGTAGAGAGTCACTGCTGTAGAGGATAAATCCCGTTTGAGATTGACTTCCCTACTGTCTAACTCTCCACTCCTCATCCTCATTTCCCCATCTGTAGATGTCTTTACGGGCCTAGATATAGTGTACGCTCAAGACAAAGGGCAATGACAAGAAAAGGTTTGGGCGAGGGATAAGAAGGGTCTTCATTCAACCGCATGCTCTGTTCTGTACAAGATGCTAATCAGGAAAGTCTCTGTTTCACCGGATTCGCAGCAGTCAGCGTGAAACTAAGATTTAAGTAGCGAGTTCCTCTTTAATGTAACACCGATCATTTTGATACTCCAAAGTCAGCCATCATCAGCCAAATACAGGGTTCCAACAAAGTTCTTCGGAGAAATAGGGAATGGCCTCATAGATGAACTCATTTATCATCAGTGGGACTCGTGTTGCCTTTGGTGCAGTCAGGAGGGAAAGGACTGACTGAGGGGAATGAAACGCTGGCAGTTTCCCCCACCAGCGAACCCCCCTCCCTCGTGTGACAAATGTTACGCTCTGCTGACGGAAATCCGCTGAGGTTCCAGATTTCCCAGGCTGTCGCTTGGTGTTCCTGAGCACATAGAGATTAATACGTTTCCCAGATAGCGCATGTAAGCAACTCTGACTTCTCAACGAGCGGGCATTCACACCATCACTTCCTGCTGAACCGCAGAGTGACAGGAAGCTGGGAGTTCAAGATAACTCAGCGCTTGGCTGGTCACAGGGAACCAACAGGAGGTGTGAGTGAGAACGGACATCACAACGGATCCGACACACAAAACTTGAAGTGGTCACCTCAACAGACAGGAGTAGCTGGATCATTCTACAATTTCATACAGCACCTAGCCACTGGCCAGCTATGATGATTTAATGTGAATCGAAAATTCTTTAATAACTCTGCAGGGAATAATTCCTACGGTTATGTTTATAGCTAAGGGAAAGTGCTTTGCTTTGTGCACAAGGCTTCAGTTTAAACACAGACACAGCTTGAATAGAGAATCGATTGTTTTCTTTTTGTCTCCGTGCGTGTGTTTGGTTAGGGGGATGGTGTTTGGCTGTGAGTGGTCCAGACAGCCCAGTGAAATGAACGCTCAGAGCTGAAGCCCCAGCCTCCCTGCTGCGCTCTGCCAGAGAGAAAAGGACAGCGGGGGATGCCGATCGCCACAGGGGCCTTAACACACACACACACACACACACACACACACACACACACACACACACACACACACACACACACACACACACACACACACACACACACACACACTCACAAAAGTATGTCCTCAAAAACAGAGAGACAAACCCTCCCAAAAGAATACTGCTCTAATAGTTGGTAGAGGGACAAGGTTTCAGGGTGAAAAATTAATTAGGACAGTTTTATGCAAACACACATTTTTGGACCAAATGGTTAAGACGGGTTGTAGCTCTGAGCTTTAAAATGGCCACATTGTGAAAGTCACACAAATAGGGCAGGCAGTGTGAACAGTCTCCCTTTGTTGTGATATAGATGAATATGAAAATGGTTTTTGGAATTGGATAATCGGTTCCATTCGCAACACATTTTGTATGATTGAGAAAAGTAACAACGCAAATAGTGTCTATGAGTTAACACTGATCAACACTGAGGCCTACCACTCCATGGCGAATAATTATGAAATAGATTTCTGTGAGTTGGCAGCACTGCCTTCATAATGGGTTGGCTCTTAGAGAATATGCGCTCCTCTTTTCTAATTCAACCGTAGAAATATAATTGCTCAACACCTTTAATGAACACAGACATTTTCAGTAGCTACAGAGTATCTCACTCCTCTATTTTCCAGAAATGCGTCATAGTGAGGTCCCATTTGGTTTTCATAGTGTGGATCACAGACTGGTGTGAGAGTTGAGGAGGAGACTGACCTGAGAAGCAGCTCATTCACAGATGCCCGAGGGAGTAACTGGAATCCAAACAGCACCTGACCCACTACTAACACAGTTATGGAACGAATGTATTGTAATGTTTTTTAAATTGTATAACTGCCTTAATTTTGCTGGACCCCAGGAAGAGTAGCTGCTGCCCTGGCAGTAAGTAATCCATAATAAATACAAATCACAGGTGTCAAGTCCTACAGGTCTCTCTCTCTCTCTCTCTCTCTCTCTCTCTCTCTCTCTCTCTCTCTCTCTCTCTCTCTCTCTCTCTCTCTCTCTCTCTCTCTCTCTCTCTCTCTCTCTCTCTCTCTCTCTCTCTCTCTCTCTCTCTCTCTCTCTCTCTCTCTCTCTCTCTCTCTCTCTCTCTCTCTCTCTCTGTGTGTGTGTGTGTGTGCATGCATGCTGTTTGTCTGTGTGTGTGCAGGAGTAATTGTCTCATTGGAGCAGTTGCTATGGTGAAAACCAGCCATAGTACCATAAGCACACACTGAAACCTGAACCTAGCCGATCCAGCCCAGTGATGATTGTAATTAAGAGAAATGAGGAGCTGGATTTGAAGAAAAGTGGGGACATTTGAAGTGGACATTGGGTTTAAAAGGCATTAGCATCAAACAGGACAACCATTAATACCACAGGAGTCTGAGTTAGAAGGTCTGCTTAGTGGGGAATAGAGAGGTACTGGGGAATAGAGCAGTACTGGGGAATAGAGAGGTACTGGGGAATAGATCAGTACTGGGGAATAGAGCAGTACTGGGGAATAGAGCAGTACTGGGGAATAGAGCAGTACTGGGGAATAGATCAGTACTGGGGAATAGAGCGGTACTGGGGAATAGAGCAGTACTGGGGAATAGGGAATAGATCAGTACTGGGGAATAGAGCGGTACTGGGGAATAGAGCAGTACTGGGGAATAGAGCAGTACTGGGGAATAGAGCAGTACTGGGGAATAGAGCGGTACTGGGGAATAGATCAGTACTGGGGAATAGAGTAGTACTGGGGAATAGATCAGTACTGGGGAATAGAGCGGTACTGGGAAATAGATCAGTACTGGGGAATAGAGTAGGACTGGGGAATAGAGTAGTACTGGGAAATAGAGTAGTACTGGGAAATAGAGTAGTACTGGGGAATAGAGCGGTACTGGGAAATAGATCAGTACTGGGGAATAGAGCGGTAGGGAATAGATCAGTACTGGGAATAGAGTATGGGGAATAGAGCAGTACTGGGGAATAGAGCAGGACTGGGGAATAGAATACTGGGAATAGAGCGGTACTGGGAAATAGAGCAGTACTGGGGAATAGAGTAGTACTGGGGAATAGAGCGGTACTGGGAAATAGAGTAGTACTGGGGAATAGAGTAGGACTGGGGAATAGAGTAGTACTGGGAAATAGAGCAGTACTGGGGAATAGAGCAGTACTGGGGAATAGAGTAGTACTGGGGAATAGAGCAGTACTGGGGAATAGAGCAGTACTGGGGAATAGAGTAGTACTGGGGAATAGAGCAGTACTGGGGAATAGAGTCAGTACTGGGGAATAGAGCAGTACTGGGGAATAGAGCAGGACTGGGGAATAGAGTAGTACTGGGGAATAGAGCGGTACTGGGGAATATAGTAGTACTGGGGAATAGAGTAGTACTGGGGAATAGAGTAGTACTGGGAAATAGAGTAGTACTGGGGAATAGATCAGTACAAGGAAAAAGACAAGCAGAGAGAGGGAGATTTGTCTGAAACTGCATGTATTTCCATTGAATGACCCAAACAAATCTGTTGTTTTCCACCAATGACTTCTCAGGGCTAGTAATATACTGTTATCCTCGAATGGATCAATATTTCCCATCACTGCACAGCATCCACTGGCAGCCTTATAATTTGTTGAGACTTATGCCCTCATATTCTTCACAAAGACCCCATTTACATTCCCGGAGTGTTCAAGTGTAAGAGCAATCACCTTCTCTTTAATTCCAAACCACAGCGTCGTAAACCCCCTCTTTCCTCTCTCAATGCTATCTTCCTTCCGCTACTCTCTGTGCAAGTCAATGGATGCCAGCTTTCCCCCGTCTATCCATAATCTGAACCTATCCAGCCCGCGGCCACAGCATGAAGTCATTTGTGAATGTCAGTCTCAGAAGTGTAATAAGACACAGGGGATGACTGCCACTCAAAACTTATCTCTGCCTGCTGCTATCTGGCTGTAATTAAAACAACACAGGCCTCTTAATACGCCTGCTGAGTTGATAGCTCTGCTGGTAATACACCTTGTAATTCCTCTGTGTTATTTCTTGACGTCGTTTATGTGCATACAGTATATTTGCATGTTGTGTGTTTGATTATGGCGGAAACGAATGCTCTCTATTGTTTGAGTCACATTCAATAAATGGGACAGGCCGCATCTCTACATCCCAGATAACACACACACGCACACACGTCTGCTCAACGTTAGGCACGATTGTATACACGATCCATCGGGAAGATGTCGTATGGAGAGCGCTTGCTAATCGGCAAAATCCCCTACACATTTTGATACGAGGGCTGTGACGACGGTTGTAACTGTAGTTATGCAGCGGCTGCTACAAAAAAAAAAAACGAAGACAGTGGAGACGATCTGGAGAACAGCTGGTGATGCTTGTGGTCTTTTCGGCACACCATAACCCCAGCCATCCAAACACAATCAACCACTCACCGTCCTCTCCTAATGTTGCCAAGCTCAAGGCTGCATAATGAGAGGGCTAGAGGAGGGGAACTAGATTCCTCATAAAGAGACATATTAATTAAGACCTGAGGCAGGGTATGTGATCTGAGCTAAGCTTCTCCTCAATCTGGTGGGCCTCGCTCGTCTCTCCCTCCCAGAGCTCCACGCTGCTGTTGTGTATACCCTTCTGGATGTGAACAAATAGTCCCTTTCCTAATTGAGCACAAGGGGAGGGGAATGAAGTGGCTGAGCCTGGGTCTGGCGGCTCCTGCGGGGCCATAATCAGCGAGAGGAAGCAGAAGCTGTCAGCTGGAGGAGCATAGTAAGATAACACAGCCAAGCCACATTACGCAGGTGTGTCCCCGTCATCTGAAGGTTACACAGAGAGAGAGAGAGAGAGAGAGAGAGAGAGAGAGAGAGAGAGAGAGAGAGAGAGAGAGAGAGAGAGAGAGAGGGCTGGGTGGAGAAAACAACGCTGTCCAACTCTGGAGCTCCACTCGACTTCATCAGCATAGCATAAATAAATAAAAATAACGAAAATAAAAAAGAAGACAAATACATCTTACAAATGTAGTATCTTCATTTGAACCAGTTTGCTACAGCAGGAAATAATCCTGCAGCAACAGGAAATGTGAATTATTATGTGGATTATAATCAACTGAAATGTCTAAAATGTTCAACTTCATATTCCTCATCTCCGTCACCACCCCAACATCAACATATTTGAAAACGGTGTGTTTCTACAGTATGTTTTGTAGTAAAAGAGATAAGATAAGAAGATAAGTGATTCCAATGACGTCATCCCCAATTAGTAGATCATTAGTAGGCAACGCCTACTTGTAATTGGTTAAAATCACAAGATGCACACCGATGATGCCATTGGAAACACATCTTCCTCTATCTTTTTTTTTTACTACAAAACATTGAAACGTGCAGTTTTCACATACAGTGTGTTGATGTTGAGGTGTTGCTGGAGATGGTGAATATGGAGTTGAACATTTGAGAAATGTCTCTTTAATGGACATTTCTGTAAGAGGTTGATACATTTTTCAGGAGGGCAAATCAAGTCTGAAGTTTCAAAGTAGAAACTACAGACTTTAAGTAGCCTTTTCAAAACTCAAATACACTACAAGTTGTAATTTGGCGGCGGCAGGTAGCCTAGCGGTTAGAGTGTTGGGACAGTAACCGAAAGGTTGCTTGTTCAAATCACCGAGCTGGCAAGGTGGACAAATCGTCCATTCTGCCCTTGAGCGAGGCAGTTAACCCCCACAACAACTGCTCCCCCGGGTGCCGATGACGTCGATTTAAGGCAGCCACCCGCACCGCTCTGATTCAGAGGGGTTGGGTTAAATGTGGAAGACAAATTTCGGTTGAACACATTAAGTTGTGCAACTGACTAGATACTTATTTTCCCTTCCTGCTGTTTTTATGTATAGTAGAAAATACTGATCAAATTAAGATTCTGTGTCAGAGCTTTCACATATAGCTGTCATTCTGAAACGAGAGCTTAGGCTGTAGATTGGGGAGATGAATTATGTCCCCTTTCTGGGTCTGTTTGGTAATCAATGAGTGTAATGGTTCGGTCTATGTGAGCGATGAGTTTAATTTCATCCCTTGGTATGAAGAGAAAAGACGGATCACATTTACCCTTGTAGTGTGTGGGTGGTAAACACTAGCAGTTAACACATTAGTGTTGGGGTGAATAGTCACAGTTGGTGGGGAACACTGTCTTCTGCTCTGTGCCCTTGATCGGCTGAAGAGTCCACTCATCAGGTGTAAAAAAAAGAAAAACGACGCTGATTAAAAGGCAGGATGGAAAGGCCTCTCAAAAGACACATTGACTTATGAGTCCGGTAGCCGTGCAGCTCTCTGTGGGTTAATGCTTGCATTGCCACAGGAGACACGGTTTGGCAATGTTTTGGATGCAACAGGAGACATATCCTCAAAATGAGTGATATGAGGTACGAAGGGAAGTCACATGCATTTAGATTCACATGTCACACATGCACACTTTACACTCACTCACCTTGTATATCCTTGCTTACACACGAATCCGCATGCATTCACACACACACACACGTGCACACACGTACACAAAAACGCATTCTCGCACAGGCACACTTAATTCAACGTGATTGCTCATCAATACCTGGAGGATGATGGCTCATAAATCTCCATAACATCTGCAACCTGAGGAGGAGGGAGGACACACACACACACACACACACACATATACACACACCATCTTGCTCCCTCTCCACCCCCTCGGATGCCGAGGCTGTTATTCTTCACAAATCACCCAACAAAACCAAAGAAAGTCCAACCAAATAAATTATCCTGAGACCCAGCCCTGCAGGCCAAGACAGAGCCGTCGGTTGTTAATTGAATAGTTCAGTGAAGGTGGAGATAATGCTAGTCTGAGTCTGACATAAAACTGCACATGAACATAGAGGAAATATGAATCCGCTTTCAGGGCCTCAGCAGCATGAGACCACCATTCCCCAGACACTGATGGCAGAATGTCACTGCACCCTGCTATAGCCTGTAGGACCGTGGACACTGGAGTAGGGGTACACCGCAAGGCTGGGGGCTCATGGGCCCTTCATCTCATACCTATGTCTAAATTGTATTTAAAAAATGTAATAAATCATTTTGACAGTAGCCCTGTGTAATTTCCACATGTAGCAAGGGAAGTGTTTGTTGTCCAATCTACATGGGTAGTAGGTGAGTCAGACAGACAGTATTGTTTTCATGCATCTAATTAGCCTATTACTTGGCAGCGCAGGATGCAGCCCTCCTCTGCCTCTTCACCTAATGGGCTGTCGAGTTTTTTTTAAAGTTCGGTACATCAGGTCGGACTCGGACGGAGAGTGAGTGCGTTGTTCAACATGGACGAACAAAAGGAAAGACCAAGTGGTGCACAAAAACGATGCCAAAAACCTTGATCTGATCAAGCTCGTACGTAATGAGCGAAGATAGCTACATCAGCAAAGCTCCCACCTGGTCCTCGACTGACGAAACACCATCGCAGGTGGACGCTATAGTACTGTAGGCCAACTTGTGCAGCACCTAACACTTGCAGCCACCCAATCCCGACAGAGATCTCACCGCCCGGGCCCGGCAATGACAGCGGCCTTGCTCCTCCTCTTCCTCCTCCCCACGAGAATAGTGACAGTTCCTCGAGTGAGAGTGCACGGCCCTCTTCTCCTAATCGTCCTCTCCCAGAAAACAAATCTGATGACTGCAGAGACCCAGCGGCGCTCATGAGCGGCGACTCCCCTTCTGTGAACACTTGGTAAAGTCATACTTCCTTAAAAGACCTTTGCTTTGAAAAACTAGGGAAAAAGCGGCAACAGTACTGTCTGTCCCTTTTGAGAATTTATCTAAGATAAGAAATGTGTTGTTCATTTTGACGTTTTTGCCAAAGAGATCTCAGTCGTGCATTTCTACATCTAACTAAGATTTTTGGTGCAGCATTTAATGACGACAAGGACTTTATAGAAGAAGCGTGCAGACGGCTTGAAGTGTGCGAGGGATGAGACGGATAGCCCCGACAAGGGAGGAGTCCGAGTACCAATGTGTGATATAAATAGGCTTTCAGCTAAATGCTGATTTTAAGCAGCACAAACTCTCGATCCAAACTGCGAGAGAGCGACAGGACGGCTGGCACAGGACAACAAAAAAATCTATTTGTTACTGATTAGTATGCTGTTGCCCCGAAAATTCATTTTTACAATCGGCAATGTTTGAATTTCAAACTTCAATTACTGAACAAGTAAATACATTATTACCACCTGACATAATTCTAAATAGCAGCATTGCAACACCGTGGGCTTATAGTTTCGTGGAACATAAACGTTAGGCTTAGCATGAGAAGACTAAACATGTACAGTGTCTTTCAAAATTATTCATCCCCCTTGGTGTTTTTCCTATTTTGTTGCATTACAACCTGTAATTTAAATGGATTTTTATTTGGATTTCATGTAATGGACAAACACAGAATTTTCCAAATTGGTGAAGTGAAATTGAAAAAAAAAAAACAGAAAAGTGGTGCGTGCATATGTATTCACCCCCTTTCTTATAAAGCCCCTAAATAAGATCTGGTGCAACCAAATACCTTCAAAAGTCACATAATTAGTTAAATAAAGTCCACCTGTGTGCAATCTAAGTGTCACATGATCTCAGTATATATACACCTGTTCTGAAGGGCCCCAGAGTCTGCAACATCACTAAACAAGGGGCACCACCAAGAAAGCGGCACCATGAAGACCAAGGAGCTCTTCAAACAGGTCAGGGACAAAGTTGTGGAGAAGGACAGATCAGGGTTAAGTTACAAAAAATATCAGAAACTTTGAACATCCCACGGAGCACCATTACATCCATTATTTAAAAAAATGAAAATGAAAGAATATGGCACCACAACAAACCTGCCAAGAGAGGACCGCCCACTAAAACTCACGGATCAGGCAAGGAGGACATTAATCAGAGAGGCAACAAAAAGAACAAATATAACCCTGAAGGAGCTGCAAAGCTCCACAGTGGAGATTGCAGTATCTGTCCATAAGACCACTTTAAGCCGTACACTCCACAGAGCTGAACATTACGGAAGAGTGCCATGAAAAAAGCCATTGTTTAAAGAAAATAAATAAGCAAACACGTTTGGTGTTCACCAAAAGGCATATGGGAGACTCCCCAAACATATGGAAGAAGTTACTCTGGTCAGATGAGACTAAAATGGAGCTTTATGTCCATCAAGGAAAATGCTATGTCTGGCGCAAACCCAACACCTTTCATCATCCTGAGAATATCATCCCCACAGTGAAGCATGGTGGTGGCAGCATCATGCTGTGGTTTTTCATCGGTAGGGACTGGGAAACTGGTCAGAATTGAAGGAATGATGGATGGTGCTAAATACAGGGAAAGTCTTGAGGGAAACCTGTTCAGTCTTCCAGAGATTTGAGACTGGGATGGAGGTTCACCTTCCAGCAGGACAATGACCCTAAGCATACTGCTAAAGCAACACTCGAGTGGTTTAATTAAGGGGAAACCTTTAAATGTCTTGAAATGACCTAGTCCAAGCGCAGACCTCAATCCAACTGTGAATCTGTGGTATGACTTAAAGATTGCAGTACACCAGCAGAACCCACCCAACTTAAAGCAGCTGGAGCAGTTTTGCCTTGAAGAATGGGCAAAAAAAACAGTGGCTAGATGTGCCAAACTTATAGAGACATACACCAAGAGACTTGCAGCTGTAATTGCTGCAAAAGGTGGCTCTACAAAGTATTGACTTCGGGGGGGGTGAATAGTTATGCACGCTCAAGTTTGCTGTTTTTTAAAAGTTATTTCTTGTTTGTTTCACAATAAAAAATATTTTGCATCTTCAAAGTGGTAGACATGTCGTGTAAATCAAATGATACAAACCCTCAAAAAAGGTTGCAAAAGGTCCAGGTTGTAAGGCAACAAAATAGGAAAAATGCCAAGGGGGGGTGAATACTTTCACAAGCCACAGTATCCATTAAATCAAAGCGATAGGCTACTACATAGGCTACCACATAATATGATAGCCTATTGATAGGCAGCTGCGTAGACGTTGCAATTTCAGAACCATGGACAGCGATCAGTAATCTATACTTTGTGAGTGGCTGACACATTAGGAGGCAAACTCCGACTTTGCTGGGGTCCAGAGAAACTGTGCTAAGCCATGCAGTGACTGTGGATTTGTGTGTTTGTGTAGTGTGTAATGTGTGTATGGATTTCTGGGTCCCCAAGGGCCTACAGTACTAGCTAATGTAAGATGGAAAACATGTCATTACATTAGACTGCATGTAGAGTACATCAGGGTGGGAGATGGTTTGTTGTCTGCTGAATATTGATCATATCCATAATAATGTATACTAAGTATACTTCATATTTACCACCGCTTTACAACATAGCGAATATACCACTGCTGTCACTGTATAGTAGAAAGCACAGTATATTCATTGGAGATGATGTAAGATGGCGTCGGGGAGGAAGCAGTTTTACGTGTCCCCAACCTATTGTGTTTTTTTGTTTGTTTATTTGCGTTGTTTGTAACTTATTTCTTTACTTATTTTGTACATAATGTTTCCGCTACCGTCTCTTATCACCAAAAATAACTTCTACACATCAGGACTGTGATTAGTCACCATGGACTGGCAGAATCCTTTATTTCCTTTCACGACTCTGACGAGTCCGACACGAAGGATATACTGCTTTCTCGGGAACAGGCCCAGATCCCCGCAATTTGCGTGAAGATGAGGCGGAGAAAAAGGGGTCAAAGGGCAGGTTGCCATCTGAGAAGTCATAGGCGATCAAATAAACCCCCACTTTCCTCCATTCTGCTGGCAAATGTGCAATCTTCGGAGAATAAAATCGATGAGCTACACGGAAGATTAAACTACCAACGGGACATTAAAAACTGTAACATCTTATGCTTCACGGAGTCATGGCTGAACGACGACACTATCAACATACAGCTGGCTGGTTAAACGCTACACCGGCAGGATAGAACAGCGGCGTCTGGTAAGACAAGGGGTGGCGGACTATGTATTTTTGTAAATAACAGCTGGTGCACAATATCTAAGGAAGTCTCCAGCTATTTCTCGCCTGAGGTAGAGTATCTCATGATAAGCTATAGACCACACTATTTTTCCTAGCTGTTTAAGGCTCGAGCTGCCGCTATCAAGGAGTGGGACTCTAACCCAGTGGCTTATAAGAAATCCCGCTATACCCTCCGACGAACCATCAATACAGGACTCGTACACTCGTCGGATGTGGCAGGGCTTGCAAACCATTACAGACTACAAAGGGAACCACAGCCGAGAGCTGCTCAGTGACACAAGCCTACCAGACGAGCTAAACTATTTCTATGTTCGCTTTGAGGCAAATAACACTGAAACATGCATGAGAGCACCAGCTGTTCCAGAAGACACAGCCGATGTGAGTAAGTAAACAGGTCAACATTCACAAGGCAGCAGGGCCAGACGGATTACCAAGACATGTACTGTGAGCATGCGCTGACCAATTGGCAAGTGTCTTCACTGACATTTTCAACCTCTCCCTTTCCATGTCTGTAATTCCAACATGTTTTAAGCAGACCACCATGCACTGACCAACACTAAGGTAACTTGCCTAAATGACTACCGGCCCATAGCACTAACGTCTGTAGCCATGAAATGCTTTCGAAGGCTGGTCATGGCTCACATCAATACCATTATCCTAGAAATACTAGACCCACTCCAATTTGCATACCGCCCCAACAGATCCACAGATGATGCAATCTCTATTGCACTCCACACTGCCCTTTCCCACCTGGATAAAAGGAACATCTATGTGAGAATGCTATTCATTGACTACAGCTCAGCATTTGACACCATAGTGCCCTCAAAACTCAGGACCCTGGGACTAAACAACTGGATCCTGGACTTCCTGATGGGCCGCCCCCAGGTGGTAAGGGTAGGTAACAACACATCCGTCACGCTGATCCTCAACACAGGGGCCCCTCAGGGGTGCATGCTCAGTCCCCTCCTGGAATCCCTGTTCACTCATGACTGCACGGCCAGGCACAACTCCAAGACCATCATTAAATGTGCTGATAACACAACAGTGGTAGGCTTGATCACAGACAAAGATGAGACAGCCTATAGGGAGGAGGTCGGAGACCTGACCGTGTGGTGCCAGAACAATAGCCTCTCCCTCAACGTGAATAAGACAAAGGAGATGATTGTTGACTACATGAAGAAAATGACCGAGCACACCCCCATTCTCATCGATGGAGCTGCAGTGGAGCAGCAACAAAATAACATGGCACACCAAAACAGTCGTGAAGAGGGCACGACAACACCTATTCCACCACAGGAGACCGAAAAGTTTTGGCATGGGTCCTCAGATCCTCAAAAGGTTCTACAGCTGCACCATGGGGAGCATCCTGACTAGTTAAATCACTGCCTGGTAATGGCACCTGCTCGGCCTCCGATCGCAAGGCACTATAGAGGGTGGTGCCTACTGCCCAGTACATCACTAGGGCCAAGCTTCCTGCCATCCAGAACCTCTCTATATCAGGCGGTGTCAGAGGAGGGCCCTAAAAATTGTCAAAGACTCCAGCCACCCTAGTCATAGACTGTTCTCACTGCTACCGCACGGCAAGCGGTACCGGAGCGCCAAGTCAAGGTCCAAGAGGCTCCTAAACAGCTTCTACCACCAAGCCATAAGACTCCTGAACATCTAATCAAATGGCTACCCAGACTATTTGCATTGCCCCCCCCCTTTACACTGCTGCTACTCTCTGTTGTTGTCATCCATGCATAGTCACTTCAATAACTCTACATACATATACACACTGCCTCAAATACCTGGTGAATCTGCACATTGACATTCTACCAGTACCCCCTGTATATAGTCTCGCTATTGTTGTTTTACTGCTGCTCTTTAATTACTTGATACTTTTATCTCTTGTTCTTGTCCGTATTTTTTTTAACTGCATTGTTGCTTAGGGGCTCATAAGTAAGCATTCCACTGTAAGTCTAGTCTATATCCCTCTGTTCCTCTAGTCTACATCCCTCTAGTCTATATATCTGTTCATCTAGTCTACATCCTTCTAGTCTACATCCCTCAAGTGCCTCTAGTCTACATCTCTCAAGTGCCTCTAGTCTACATCCCTCATGTTTCTCTAGTCTACATCCTTCTAGTCTACATTCCTCTCTTTCTGTAGTCTACATCCCTCAAGTTCCTATAGTCTACATTCTTCTAGTCTACATTCCTCTGTTTCTGTTGTCTACATCCCTCAAGTTCCTCTAGTCTACATCCTTCTAGTCTACATTCCTCTGTTTCTGTTGTCTACATCCCTCAAGTTCCTCTAGTCTACATCCTTCTAGTCTACATTCCTCTGTTTCTGTTGTCTACATCCCTCAAGTTCCTCTAGTCTACATCCTTCTAGTCTACATTCCTCTGTTTCTGTAGTCTACATCCCTCATGTTACTCTAGTCTACATCCCTCTAGTCTACATCCCTCATGTTTCTCTAGTCTACATCCTTCTAGTCTACATTCCTCTGTTTCTCTAGTCTACATCCCTCTGTTCCTCTAGTCTACATCTCTCATGTTTCTCTAGTCTACATCCCTCATGTTTCTCCAGTCTACATCCCTCATGTTCCTCTCGTCTACATCCCTCTGTTCATCTAGTCTACCTCCCTCTGTTCCTCTAGTCTACATCCCTCTAGTCTACATCACTCATGTTCCTCTAGCCTACATCCCTCTGCTCCTCTAGTCTACATCCCTCTGTTCCTCAAGTCTACATCCCTCAAGTGCCTCAACTCTACATCCCTCATGTTCCTCTAGTCTACATCCCTCTGCTCCTCTAGTCTACATCCCTCTGTGCCTCTAGTCTACATTCCTCTGTTTCTCTAGTCTACGTCCCTCTGCTCCTCTAGTCTACATCCCTCTGTTTCTCTAGTCTACATCCCTCTAGTTTACATCCCTTTGTTTCTCTAGTCTACATCCCTCATGTTCCTCTAGTCTACATCCCTCTGTTTCTCTAGTCTACATCCCTCTAGTCTACATCTCTCTGTTCCTCTAGTCTACATCCCTCTGTTTCTCTATTCTACATCCCTCTAGTCTACATCCCTCTGTTCCTCTAGTCTACATCCCGCATGTTCCTCTAGTTTACATCCCTCTGTTCCTCTAGTCTACATCCCTCATGTTTCTCTAGTCTACATCCTTCGAGTCTACATTCCTCTCTTTCTGTAGTCTACATCCCCCAAGTTCCTATAGTCTACATCCGTCTAGTCTACATGCCTCTGTTTCTGTTGTCTACATCCCTCAAGTTCCTCTAGTCTAAATCCTTCTAGTCTACATTCCTCTGTTCCTGTAGTCTACATCCCTCATGTTACTCTAGTCTACATCCCTCTAGTCTACATCCCTCATGTTTCTCTAGTCTACATCCTTCTAGTCTACATTCCTCTGTTTCTCTAGTCTACATCCCTCTGTTCCTCTAGTCTACATCCCTCTGTTCCTCTAGTCTACATCTCTCATGTTTCTCTAGTCTACATCCCTCTAGTCTACATCCCTCTGTTCATCTAGTCTACATGCCTCTGTTCCTCTAGTCTACATCCCTCTAGTCTACATCCCTCATGTTCCTCTAGCCTACATCCCCCTGTTCCTCTAGTCTACATCCCTCATGTTCCTCTAGTCTACATCCCTCTAGTCTACATATTTCTAGTCTACATCCCTCAACTCTACATCCCTCATGTTCCTCTAGTCTACATCCCTCTAGTCTACATCCCTCTGTTCCTCTAGTCTACATCCCTCATGTTCCTCTAGTCTACATCCCTCATGTTCCTCTAGCCTACATCCCTCTGTTCCTCTAGTCTACTTCCCTCTGTTTCTCTAGTCTACATCCCTCTAGTCTACATATTTCTAGTCTACATCCCTCATGTTCCTCGAGTCTACATCCCACTAGTCTACATCCCTCTGTTCCTCTAGTCTACATCCCTCATGTTCTTCTAGTCTACATCCCTCATGTTCCTCTAGTCTACATTCCTCTGTTCCTCTAGTCTACATCCCTCATGTTCCTCTAGTCTACATCCCTCTGCTCCTCTAGTCTACATCCCACATGTTCCCCTAGTCTACATCCCTCTGTTTCTCTAGTATACATCCCTCACGTTCCTCTAGTCTACATCCCTCTGTTCCTCTAGTCTACATGCCTCTGTTTCTCTAGTCTACAACCCTCTGTTCCTCTAGTCTACATCCCTCATGTTCCTCTAGTCTACATTCCTCTGTTTCTCTAGTCTACATCCCTCTAGTCTACATCCCTCATGTTCCTCTAGTCTACATCCCTCTGTTTCTCTATTCTACATCCCTCTAGTCTACAACCCTCTGTTCCTCTAGTGTATATCCCTCTGTTTCTCTAGTCTACATCCCTCTAGTCTATATCCCACTGTTTCTCTAGTCTACATCCCTCTAGTCTACATCCCTCATGTTCCTCTAGTCTACATCCCTCTGTTTCTCTAGTCTACATCCCTCTAGTCTACATCCCTCTAGTCTACATCTCCCCGTTCCTCTAGTCTACATCCCTCATGTTTCTCTAGTCTACATCCCTCTGTTCCTCTAGTCTACATCCCTCATGTTCCTCTAGTCTACAAACCTCATGTTCCTCTAGTCTACATCCCTCTGTTCCTCTATTCTACATCCCTCATATTCCTCTAGTCTACATCCCTCTGTTTCTCTAGTCTACATCCCTCTGTTTCTCTATTCTACATCCCTCATGTTCTTCTAGTCTACATCCCTCTGTGCCTCTAGTCTACATCCCTCATGTTCCTCTTGTCTACATCCCTCTGTTCCTCTAGTCTACAAACCTCTGTTCCTCTAGTCTACATCCCTCTGTGTTTCTAGTCTACATCCCTCTGTTCCTCTAGTCTACATCCCTCTGTTCCTCTTGTCTACAAACCTCTGTTCATCTAGTCTACATCCCTCTGTTTCTCTAGTCTACATCCCTCTAGTCTACATCCCTCTAGTCTACATCTCCCCGTTCCTCTAGTCTACATCCCTCATGTTTCTCTAGTCTACATCCCTCTGTTCCTCTAGTCTACATCCCTCATGTTCCTCTAGTCTACATCCCTCTGTTTCTCTAGTCTACATCCCTCTGTTTCTCTATTCTACATCCCTCATATTCCTCTAGTCTACATCCCTCTGTTTCTCTAGTCTACATCCCTCTGTTTCTCTATTCTACATCCCTCATATTCCTCTAGTCTACAACCCTCTGTTTCTCTAGTCTACATCCCTCATGTTTCTCTAGTCTACATCCCTCTGTTCCTCTAGTCCACATCCCTCTGTTTCTCTAGTCTACAACCCTCTGTTTCTCTAGTCTACATCCCTCATGTTCCTCTAGTCTGCATCCCTCTGTTTCTCTAGTCTACATCCCTCTGTTTCTCTAGTCTACATCCCTCATGTTCCTCTAGTCTACATCCCTCTGTTTCTCTAGTCTACATCCCTCTGTTTCTCTATTCTACATCCCTCATATTCCTCTAGTCTACATCCCTCTGTTTCTCTAGTCTACATCCCTCTGTTTCTCTATTCTACATCCCTCATGTTCTTCTAGTCTACATCCCTCTGTTTCTCTAGTCTACATCCCTCTGTTCCTCTAGTCTACATCCCTCTGTGCCTCTAGTCTACATCCCTCATGTTCCTCTTGTCTACATCCCTCTGTTCCTCTAGTCTACAAACCTCTGTTCCTCTAGTCTACATCCCTCTGTGTTTCTAGTCTACATCCCTCTGTTCCTCTAGTCTCCATCCCTCTGTTCCTCTAGTCTCCATCCCTCTGTTCCTCTTGTCTACAAACCTCTGTTCATCTAGTCTACATCCCTCTGTTCCTCTAGTCTACATCCCTCTGTTCCTCTTGTCTACAAACCTCTGTTCCTCTCGTCTACATCACTCTGTTTCTCTTGTCTACAAACCTCTGTTCATCTAGTCTACATCCCTCTGTTCCTCTAGTCTACATCCCTCTGTTCCTCTTGTCTACAAACCTCTGTTCCTCTAGTCTACATCCCCCTGCTCTGTCCCTGCATGTGCCCTCTGCCTCTATCTATCCTAGATTCAACCTCCTCTCTCAACAATTACTGTGTTTGTCATCTTTCTTTCTGTTTCTTTTAACTCTGTCCTATCTCACCCCCCTCCATTCACACCTCTATTATTTCAGTCCTATCTCACCGCCCCCATTTACACCTCTATCTAACCTAGCCTCCTTCTTCTCCTCGGCTATTATATCTTTCTGTCCTATCTCACCGCCCCCATTTACACCTCTATCTAACCTAGCCTCCTTCTTCTCCTCGGCTATTATATCTTTCTGTCCTATCTCACCGCCCCCATTTACACCTCTATCTAACCTAGCCTCCTTCTTCTCCTCAGCTATTATATCTTTCTGTCCTATCTCACCACCCCCATTTACACCTCTATCTAACCTAGCCTCCTCTTCTCCTCGGCTATTATATCTTTCTGTCCTATCTCACCACCCCCATTTACAACCTCTATCTAACCTAGCCTCCTTATTCCCCTAGGCTATTATATATTTATTTTCGTTTTACTCTGCCCCTACCTCATCCCTCCTTTCCCCTCATCCCTGTGTGCTTGTGTAGTTTAGATCAGCTTCCTGCCCATACTGGGATGTCCATGGGTGTCTGTGTCTGACAGCTCCACAGCCTACAGCCTCTCTCTCCCCTCACTTTGTCCATCTGTTCGGTTTCATTTCTCCCCTTCCCTTGTCCCCTGCAGCCCCCGCCCTTCCCTCCACCCAGAGGAGTTTATGTTTAGATATTAGGCCCACGCCAAACATTTAAATACACCGTTTAAGCAGTCTGTGACAATGACATGCCACAGACACACTTTGTGCTGTGGATACATTGATTCAAGAAGTCTGTCCCTGCCCATCCAAGACACACGTAACAGTGCACGGGGTTAATATTGAGTTGTCCGCATGTCCGACCTTGCCAAAGGATGTGCTGAGGATGAAGGGAATACTTATTAGGACTTCAAAGCCTCCTGCTGTGGTTACAGTACAATTCCCCTGCATTCATATGCATAGGAGAGAGACTGTGGCTTTGTAATGGTTCACATGAAAGACACACAAGACACACAGACACTCTGAATCCCATCTATATGAAAGAAACCAGAACCTGCAGCACCTGCCTCATTATCCTTCCTCATTCACTTGCTTTTGTGCCTGGATTATTTTTCAACGCAGTTGCTGTTTTACAGGTTCTGTCCCGTGTCTGCCATTATTTGAAATGTAGCCCTGTTTTCTGTGTATTTTCCCTAAGAAGGGATTGTGTGTGTGTGTGTGTGTGTGTGTGTGTGTGTGTGTGTGTGTGTGTGTGTGTGTGTGTGTGTGTGTGTGTGTGTGTGTGTGTGTGTGTGTGTGTGTGTGTGTGTGTGTGTGTGTGTGTGTGTGTGTGTGTGTGTGTGTGTGTGTGTCTGTGCGTGCATGCATGCATGTGTTTTTCATGTTGCATTTTCCAAGGGGAGGCTTTAAAGGGGTGACACTGGATGAAATGGAACAAAGGCAGCATCAGCGACTAAATAATATCCAAACACACACCCACTTACAGACATATTTACCATCACAACCCCCTGAGACACACATTTGGGAACAGTACAGTCCAGTCTAAATTCCACCACCACAACTCCCCCACTAGGGTTGAATGGCAGGTTTACCAGGATTTACCGCCCAAAACCACTCCCTTTTCATGGGATAAATAACTGTGAGAAACCGGTAAATTATAATAAATGATTTATATGAACAGCATGGTGTGAAATGAAACTGTTCAATTATTATATGCAATGTCTAAATCTGGCTTCTCCGCGGCCTCTGCATGATGAATCATCAACTCCCAGGGTGGGAACAGACAGCCCGTCTCAGTATGGAGCGCAGTTCCCAATGCATGTAGACCTATCTCATCACGGTAACTTTTTTTTTCTTGTGACAGGTAGGCCACATTTTGTCATGACTCTCCTGTGACGATCTGAAGGATCAGGTTACAGTGGGTCCGCTCTATAGCGTGCTCTCTCTCGTAGAGGGGGAGAGAGCGGGAAGTCGGCTGTTTTATGGTCGGTCATAAAATATGCTGCCTCTATGCTCTGTGGTGTTCCAGATTGGAATGTAAACTGTGGAACACAGAGAGACCCTTGGACATCAAAAGTTTGAATAATTAAACAATATTTCTATTTTGGAGAATGTGGGAGTGGTCCGTGGACAGTCATGACGAGTCTGCTTCATTTGGTGATCTCACGAAGGACAGGAAACCCACATTACTGTATCTCTCTTTGCAGTTATCAGATTCACATCTAGATGTTGGATAAAAATGAATGAGTAAATATGAAACTATTTGTGAGAAGATGCAATGTGATGTTGGCCTTCTAAACGAGATACCTTAAGTTAAGATGTAAAGGTTTAACTCGTCAGTGGCCACCGCCCCCATGAGGCCAGACATTACATCAGGCTTCATGGGATCGCCCCCTTTTTCCACATAGTATAAAATCACTTCCTACAAAATGTATAATAAGTCAGAGAACGCGGTGATGGAGTTCCCACGTCAGACCAGAAAATATGGAGCTGACGCTACATGTTGAAATGGTTAAGACCTACAACTCCATAGGCCACGGAGACCAGACAGTGTGTAGCGTTGGCTACACGGCTGGAAATGGTTCAACTCTGAGACAATCGATCACTACAGAAGAAGAGCAAATCCTAGACGTAGATTTACTAGTCTGCAGCTGGAAATGACGTAAGTCTAGTACGAGAATACCGACAACCGCGGAAGCATCTATTCTATGCAATGACCATCTCTACGCCTGACGTATCCATTAGAACAGACACTATCTAGAGCAGCGGAGAAAGCTACAAAACCATGAAAGACATTGTGACTTCTGGGGAAGTTAACCCGAGACTCTCTGATGAACTGACTCTCCAGCAGACTGACCGGCGATTCCAACAGAGAAGACAACAATGACATATGAGCACAAATATATATATTGCAATTATTTTTGAATGAGCGGCCATTCATGTGCAAAGAATTTGCATTTCAATGAAAATAATTATCAACTGTGTGTAGTGAATCCATTTTGTCTCTCCCGCTCTTTCTCTGTCCCCACCCCTTTCCATTGTCTACCAAGCCGTCATACCGGTTTAGCCCCTAGGGACTTATTAATGCATTGTGTTAGTAACCAACAACTATATTGTTTGTTAATATATTTATGTGATTAATCTAGTTAGTTAGTGAATAAATAATTAAGCCAATTTGTATATTGCTGATTCATTATGGAAACCTGGGTTTGTGCAGATAACCAAGAGTTTGCGACATTCAGTAATGAGAACTGATGAGGTAATAATAACACATTAATACAAGACTGTACTTGATAAGATATGAAAATAGTTTATTCGGGAAATAGAGACTCGATAAACATTTTCCCGTGGTGCGCCGACTTCCTAGTTACTTGAAGTTTACACGATTAGCTTAACCACGTAATAATAATTACACATAGAGAATTGATTTGATAAAATAACAGTCTTCACATTTAATGATAGTCCAGACATAATAATTTGCTACAGCATAGTTTATAATATAAAGACCGAATGCACGTCTAATTTACCCATCTCCTTCTGGCCTTCGGGGGTCACCTTATTTTATAAATATTTTTTTAAATTTAAATTGCAGCTGCAGATTATTAAAACAGCATATCACTCGAATATTGTTGCTTTCAATCAGTGCACGCACGAGCACTCTCTCACAGTCTTTCTCTCTCCATCAATTCCATTCAAATTGCATCGAAAATAGATATTCCTGTTCTAGATTGATATATAGCCCTATATATAGATGTCTTAGACAACCTCTTCCAGTTAACAAATGTAATGCAGTATTAGCCTTCTATTTAGCGAATGAATGATGGGTTATCGCGCACCAGCGACTCCTGTGGCGAGCCGGGCGCAGTTCGCGCTAACCAAGGTTGCCAGGTGCACGGTGTTTCCTCCGACACATTGGTGCGGCTGGCTTCCGGGTTGGATGCGTGCTGTGTTAAGAAGCAGCGTGGCTTGGTTGGGTTGTGTATCGGAGGACGCATGACTTTTAACCTTCCGAGTCTCTTCCGAGCCCGTACAGGAGTTGTAGGGATGAGACAAGATAGTAGCTACTAACAATTGGATACCACGAAATTGGGGGAAAAAAAGGGGAGAAAATTCAAAACAAAAAAACAAGCAAAAAAGAATGATGGGTTATGCATAATAAGCTTCTAACTTATAGCCTCTGTCTCTTGCGCAATACGCACACACCTGTGCTCCGCTGGCCCTCTTGCAGTCCCATGCAGGAAAAGCTAGACTAGAATAGCTTGCTGGACAGAATTGATTTTGCATTTCTCATACCAATAGACTATTTCGAAGAGGTAAGCAAGCTCTTGTTCGCTGAATGTAAAACACAGCAGCCAATAGAAATCCCGTCGGCAGGCTACAGCAGTTATGTACTCAGACCCATAACCATTCAATCTTCACCACTTGATCTACGTCCTGTAATATTCAAGGACGTCATTGGGAGGACGATGACGAGGACAACAAAACCTATTTCAAATGAACTGCTGAAGGCAAGAAAGGAATGAAGCAACAATAGAGATAGAGGAGGTAGGCTAATAACATTAGGGGGGAATATTATGAAAGGTATCAGCCTACTAATTATACATATAGGCCCGATTATATTTCAAAATTAAAATCAAATTCACTAGCCTATACATGTTGGCCGCATGTGCTGCACCAGAATGAGTTTCATCATTCCAGCCATATAATACTGCATAGTACAATACAGCACAGTAATACAGTTCACACTAAAAAGGAAGAGCCCACTGGAGCTAGTTTCATTACAGTAGATATATAGCTACTTACAGCATATAGATAGCTACATCTCTGGGCTTTTATGTTTTTCTGTCATGTGTAATGTGTAGTACTCTATATCATATATGTATTGGATAACGACACAATCAATTTGACTATTTTGGGCTTGGGCTCATTACATTTCTTTACTGTAGGGCTCATCAAATGTATTTAATGTATGGCTCATCAGGCAGTATCAGGCTTCAATTTTCGATCCAAGCTCTAATCAAATCCAGACATAGGCCTATTTATATGCTTTATAATGCTTTTGAATGACACTTCCGGTTTTGGCGGGAAATACCGGGTTACCTAGGAGAAAAAGGATTTATTCAAAATAAAATAAACGGGGAAATGTTTCAACTGTACTCCCCACTCCTGTCTCTGCCATTCCCTGAGAGCGGCATGAAAGGGGTCTGAGTCAGAGGCGGTCCATGCCCATGCAAGCCTGCATCAAACCCCCACAGCACAGAAAGCCAGCCCTCCATTCACCTGCACTAATCCTCGGGATAAATAAACCATGCGGAGAGAAAAGCTGTGCAGCATAGAGCTATTTTCAGACAGTGTTTTTCTACACCGTCTGAAATGTATTCATAAAGAGTTTCTCTCTCTCTCTCTCTCTCTCTCTCTCTCTCTCTCTCTCTCTCTCTCTCTCTCTCTCTCTCTCTCTCTCTCTCTCTCTCTCAGGTCTGGGCAAATAGGGTGCGTTTGAGCAACGCCACCGATCCGTCTAGGAGACCAACTGGAGTCCCAGTGATGCACTGTGACGCTCCATTCCCAGAACAATAGGAGATGCATTATCGCTCATCTGGAAGGCCGCTTTCAATGAGGGGTTTGGATAGGGTTATCAGACTGGGCTAAGACATGGGGAAGCTTTGAATTGATGGTAGAGAAATGCATTCATCCACTTTAAACTTCTGTATCTCATTGAATGTATTTTTTTGTTATGCCGCCTGTAATCTATCTTGCTGTATTTTGTGGAGAAACAATGGCAAAACAAATCAAATATTTATTTAGGGTCAGTTCCTCTTGTCCCTCTGGGTTGGTTTCTCGGACAAGATCATGTGCGTTGTGTGGAGAGTGAGCCATGGAGTGTGTGTGTGCCTATGCCTGTGTGTGCGTGCATTATGCATTTGAAAATGTGTATGCCTGTGTGTGCGTCACAAGAGATTGGTGGCACCTTAATTGGGGAGGATGGGCTCATTATAATGGCTGGAATGGAATAAATGGAATGGTTTCGAAATTCATTGATACCATTCCATTGACTCCATTCCAGCCATTATTATGAGCCCTCCTCCCCTCAGCAGTCTCCTGTGGTATGCATATGCCTGTGAATGTGTGTGCACATTTGCCTATGCCTGTTTGAGTATGTGTGTTTTTAATGAAAATAAAGTCATGTGTGTGTGTGTGTATGTGTGTGTATTCATGCGTCTGGTGTCTGCCAGTGTGTGCTTGTGTGTGTGCATTCCTGTCAGCTTAAGTGTATGTGAACATGTGCACACATACAGTACCAGTCAAATGTTTGGACACACCTACACATTACAGTGGTTTTCTTCATTTGTACAATTTTCTACATTGTAGAATAATAGTGAAGACATAACAACTATGAAATAACACATATGGAATCATGTAGTAACCAAAACAGTGTTAAACCAATCAAAATATATATTTGAGATTTGAGATTCTTCAAAGTAGTGACCCTTTGCCTTGATGACAGCTTTGCACACTCTTGGCATTCACTCAACCAGCTTCATGGGGGTAGTCAACTGGAATGCATTTCAATTAACAGGTGTGTCTTGTTAAAAGTTAATTTGTGGAATTTCTTTCTTTCTTAATATGTTTCAGCCAATCAGTTGTGTCGTTACAAGCTGGTATTCAGAAGATAGCCCTATTTGGTAAAAGACCAAGTCTATATTACGGCAAGAACAGCACAAATAAGCAAAGAGAAATTACAGTCCATCATTACTTTAATACATGAAGGCCAGTCAATGCGGAAAATTTCAAGAACTTTTAAAGTTCCTTCAAGTGCAGTCGCAAAACCCATCAAGCGCAATGATGGAACTGGCTCTCATGGGGACCGCCTCAGGAAAGGAAGACCCAGAGTTACCTCTGCTGTAGAGGATACGTTCAGTAGAGTGACCAGCCTCAGAAATTGCAGCCCAAATAAATGCTTCACAGAGTTCAAGTAACAGACACATCTCAACATCAACTGTTCAGAGACTGCGTGAATCAGGCCTTCATGGTTGAATTGATGCAAAGAAACCACTACGAAAGGACACAAATAATAGGAAGAGACTTGCTTGGGCCAAGAAACACAAGCAATATACATTAGACTGGTGGAAATCTGTCCTTTGGTCTGATGAGTCCAAATTTGAGATTTTTGTTTCCAACTGCTGTGTCTTTGTGAGACACAGAATAGCTGAATGATGATCTCCTCATGTGTGGTTCGCACCGTGAAGCATGGAGGAGGAGGTGTGATGGTGCTTTGCTGGTGACACTGTCAGTGGTTTATTTAGAATTGAAGGCAGACTTTACCAGCATGGCTATCACAGCATTCTGCAGTGATATGCCATCCCATCTGGTTTGCGCTTAGTGGGACTATCATTTGCTTTTCAACAGGACATTGACCCAACACACCTCCAGGCTGTGTAAGGGCTATTTGACCAAGAAGGAAAGTGATGGAGTGCTGAGCATCAGATGACCTGGCCTCAACCCAATTGAGATGGTTTGGGATGAGTTGGACCGCAGAGTGAAGGAAAAGCAGCCAACAAGTGCTCAGCATATGTGGGAACTCCTTAAAGACTTTTGTAAAAGCATTCCAGGTGAAGTTTGTTGAGAGAATGCCAAGAGTATGCAAAGCTGTCATCAAGGCAAAGGGTGGCTACTTTGAAGAATCTAAAATCTAAAATATATTTAGATTTGTTTAACACTTTTTTGGTTACTATGTGATTCCATATTTGTTATTTCATCGTGTTGATGTCTTCACTATTATTCGACAATGTGCTCTCCCATCACCTCCAGTCTCCTGCTCTATTTAGAAGGTCCAGTGTTGGCAACTGGGCATTGGCTAGCCTTAACATTACTTGTATCACTCTTCTTCATAAGCTTTACGAGTATTCACCCACTGCTTTAGGTAAAGTGGTTATCTTTACCATTGATTGAACTTCTGAGATGGTCAGCACTAAACACATTGTATTCAGCAGAGGGAATGAAACTCATTTGGTACAGCATGCATGCCTCATCACAACGGCACGAGGGATCAACTTCAACGCTGCCCTTTAAGTGATTTCACATGCTCCTTAAATTTCCGCCTCACTTCTCTTGTCTTTTTTTTTTTGTTTGTTTTTTTGAAAACCTGACACTCACCGAAAAGGGATGAAGAGGGATTCTGGGGGAACGGGCGAAATGGGGAAAGGGCAAAGGAGTGGAGGATAGAGAGAGTGCAGCATGAAAAGATAATGAGAATTGTCATGCCCATGGGGGTGGTGCGAAGGAGACGTAGTGGTCAAAATGAAGGAGCGGTGAGGGACATTGTTGAAAGGAGAAGAAAAGAGAGAAAAAGAAAGCGGGAGAATGGTTGGATAAACACCACTCGTGGGCCTGAGGGTATTTGTACTTGCATTTATTAGTGATCCCCATTAGATAATGCAAAGGCAGCAGCTACCCTTCCTGGTATCCAAATACATTAAGGCACTTACATCACACACACACACACACACACAAAAAAAGATAAAACACCACATCAAATAACATTATTACACCAGTACATCTACAATACAAAATGTATAATACCACCATACAACAATATTACAATGTGCCTGTGTGTGGAGTGTGTGCTAGCGTGTGTGTGCGTTTGCATGTGTCTGCACCTGTGTGTCTCCTCACAGTCCCCGCTATTCCATAAGGTGTATTTTTATCTCTTTCTTACATCTGATTCTACTGCTTGCATCAGTTACCTGATGTGGAATAGAGTTCCATGTAGCCATGGTTATATGTAGTACTTTGCGCCTCCCATAGCCTGTTCTGGACTCGGGGACTGTGAATGGACCTTTGGTGTCATGTCTTGTGGGGTGTGCATGGGTGTCTGAGCTGTGTGCTAGTAGTTTAAACAGACATCTCAGTGCATTCATCTTGTCAACTCTTCTTACAAAAACAAGTAGTGATGAAGTCAAGAGAGAGATTAACATGCATGTGATTAATGTTATCTCCCCGTGTGCTTTTAAGGGCCAGCCGTGCTGCCCTGTTCTGAGCCAAGTCCCTCGTTGTGGCACCTGACCACACGACTGAACAGTAGTCCAGGTGCGATTAAAACTAGGGCCTGGAGGACCTGCCTTGTTGATAGTGGTGTTAAGATAGTGGTGTTCAGCGCTTTATTTTGGACAGACTTCTCCCCATCTTAGCTACTGTTGTATCAACATATTTTGACCATGACAGTTTTACAATCCAGGGTCTCTCCAAGCAGTTTAGTCACCTCAACTTGCTCAATTTCCACATTATTCATTACAAGATTTAGTTGAGGTTTAGGTTTTAGTGAATGATTTGTCGCAAAAACAATGCTGTTAATTTTGAAATAATTAGGACTAACTTATTCCTTGTCACCCATTCTGAAACTAACTGCAGCTCTTTGTTAAGTGTTGTAGTCATTTCGGTCGCTGTAGTAGCAGACATGTATAGTGTTGAGTCATCCGCATACATAGACACACTTTAATGGCTTTAATCAAAGCCCGTGGCGTGTCATTAGCAATGAATGAAAAAAGTAAGGGGCCTAGACAGTTGCCTTGGGCAATTCCTGATTCTTCCTCGATTATGTTGGAGAGGCCTCCAATAAAGAACACCCACACAGGTCACAAAGCTTGAAGTTAAGTCTGACTTCGTTTTGTTAATCATTAATCGTCTTCACACAGAGTGCTTTTGTTTCGGGCCCAATGTAGACGCAATTTGATGCTTTCTATCGGCTAAATGCCTTCACGGCTAAAATGAGGCAGCGATGTGCAAGGATCCAAAGTTATGTTTTGTGAGGATGCCGGCGATTTGTTGCTTTGCATTTGTCTATCACCAAACCCCGCAAGGGAAAGGAAGTTACCGGAGTCGACATGACAGACAGACAGTGATCAGAGGAAGGAAGTAATAGCAATAGCTGTCAATGGCACAGCGTACAGCAGGGAACATAGAAGAAACCCACAGTAACCTAACAGCTGCTGTGCCTGGTTCCCTGGATAGGCTTGTCAAAGCCTGCATTTGACAAACAGGAAAGAGGGGCCGACAATCAGTGCAGGATGCAGAGGTCCCTAGAGGTGTTTTCTCACCCTTTCTATTCCTCTCTGTCTCCGTCTGTCTCTCTCTGTATATCTCTCTCTGTCTCTCATTTTTCTCTTTTTTTCAGCAGCTCTTTCTCTCTCCCTCAGTTCATTTGGGAGGATTTCTGAACCAGCTCCATCTCTTTGTCCCACAGCCATATTTAAAGAGGCCAATTATCCCCGATCATTCCCTCCATCCGTCAGTCGTTGAGAGGCAGCAAGGGGGTGGAGGATCCACTCAATGGCTCAGTAATCGCTGCCTCTTTATCATTTATGCTTATTCATTTGGCAATCACTTCGTCATTTTCCCTCTTTCCTAAAACATTTGATTGTTGACACGAATATCTCAGACAAACATGTTTCCTAGTTGCTTCTTGCACTTACACTAGCTCACTGAGAGGTTCCCAAACTAAGGGTCGCAACCCCATGTGGGATCCTGGATAGAAATGCACTAAGAAAGTAAAAACAATATATTTTAATATCTTCTTTTGTATCTCAAAACCATTGTAATGTAAAACCACTATTCAAATCTAAAAAGATAAAATTCAACTGTCCTTAGATCGCGGGAAAAGGCCACACTTGACCGTTGCACTTGAATCATTCCCATGGAGAATGACTAAGCCCGCTACGCTATGAAACCCCACACTGTTGCAGAGACATTGATATTACCGGCTGCAGTTGATATGGTGAGAACAACGATTGGGGAGGCAGAGGCACAGAAACTCACATCAATAACTGTCAGAGGCCACTCTTAAATTAGGAATGTATGTTATTGCTATCAATCAAGAGTAAACTTTGACTGAACGAATCAAAAACTACGCAGCTTATTGCTCTTCCAAATGTATGTTGGCTGTGAGGGCTGAGATGCCCATGCTATGACTCCTGTTCGATATACATGTTGGGGGGGATGCTGTTCACGAGGACATACTGTTCTGTCTCAAGATTCCTGAGCATGAAATGGCACAGAGGATGTTCAGTGTGCTATATTGACAACAAAAAAAAACAGATTGCATGTGATGAAATGGTGGGCTTTTTGCACAAATGGGGCTCCGTCTATGGCGGGACGGCCTCTGCACTCACTCCAGTTATGAATGTGTCTGCCTCTGCCAGATGGACGCATTGTATGATACAAGGAGAGCAACTGGCAGTCAAAAGGGCTGAGCACAGGACTCAGAGATACACTGCAGCAGGTAACTTCCATTGTGAACCACATCAAACCACATCCTCTGCTCGCACGCCTGTTTGCGTAACTAAGTGGAGATACGGGATCAAGAGCATGACAATGTTCTATTTCACACAGAGGCTTGGCGGTTGTCAAGGGGGAGTTTTTGGAAAGATTTTTCACACTGAGAGAGGAACTGGTCATCATTCACAATGGATTTAAAAACATAAATTAAAAACAGACTTGGTTGACTTTCTAGGTAATGAAAATAGAATGTGTCTCCTTGCCAATGTAACAAAAACATGGAGTGACCGAATCAGTGGATTCAGAGGAAAGAATTCTTATTGGAGAGATCCTTCACAAAAGCGAACCATGCTTCGGCTGTGCATGTTTGCTAACAGAAAACAGCATCAGTAAGTGTCCCACACTGCGCAACCTTCCATCGCTTGGAAGAGCACTTTGGGACCTACTTCCCAATCCATTTTTACTGTGATCCTGGCTCAGTTGACATGCCGGTAAGTGAAATCTCCCGACTTCTGACTTCAGTGCGTTCAAGATGCCTAGGAACTCCAAAAGAAATCGAGCTCTTGACTCGGATAAAAATACATTTGAACGGTCTTCCAAGTTGGAAATCAAACTCGGGAACTAGGGCCTCTTTCTAGAGCTCCGACTTTCCGACCTGAAGATCACGGACGTCATGATTTGACCACGTATTTGACCACTGATGGTGCTTTCAAGTTGTCTTGAAAGCACCATCAGTGCTCTCGTCTGCATGAAAAACCAAATATTGATCCAGGTTGGATGTGAGAGCAAAGATGAGGTCCGCACTGTCAACCACGCCCGCTGACTTTGAGAAGCTCCGATTGGACAGGCAACGACCACACCCATCTCACTGGTGGTGGTGAGGTAAGATACATTGTGTCAGACTCATTTGCAATTGACTGTTCACAGCCCAACATTAAAAAGTAAATATTGGCTGTTAATTACATCATTTCCGGTCATAATTTCTGGTCTGTTGTTTACTCCTGGCTGAGAGCGCACCACAACATCAGGAAGTAGCATTTTCCACTCAAGCATGGTGGTGAAAAAGTATGCAAATTTTTCCGTTCCCCCACCGTTGAGCCCTCACATCGAGTTATGGAGGAGCTTGACTCCTTTTCAGACTGAATGGAGCTTGTTTTATATATGAGCCAGTCCATGGGAGACGCGGGTTGTATTCCCGACTGGGCTGACTGTGTCGACGCCTAGAGGTAATACGACATCAGGAAGAACTGCGCCCTCTAGGGGTCTCTGTGCTAGGGGTATTACATTGACATTACATTGAAGTCATTTAGCAGACGCTCTTATCCAGAGCGACTTACAAATTGGTGCATTCACCTTATGACATCCAGTGGAACAGCCACTTTACAATAGTGCATCTAAATCTTTTAAGGGGGGTGAGAAGGATTACTTTATCCTATCCTAGGTATTCCTTAAAGAGGTGGGGTTTCAGGTGTCTCCGGAAGGTGGTGATTGACTCCGCTGTCCTGGCGTCGTGAGGGAGTGTGTTCCACCATTGGGGAGCCAGAGCAGCGAACAGTTTTGACTGGGCTGAGCGGGAACTGTACTTCCTCAGTGGTAGGGAGGCGAGCAGGCCAGAGGTGGATGAACGCAGTGCCATTGTTTGGGTGTAGGGCCTGATCAGAGCCTGGAGGTACTGAGGTGCCGTTCCCCTCACAGCTCCGTAGGCAAGCACCATGGTCTTGTAGCGGATGCGAGCTTCAACTGGAAGCCAGTGGAGAGAGCGGAGGAGCGGGGTGACGTGAGAGAACTTGGGAAGGTTGAACACCAGACGGGCTGCGGCGTTCTGGATGAGTTGTAGGGGTTTAATGGCACAGGCAGGGAGCCCAGCCAACAGCGAGTTGCAGTAATCCAGACGGGAGATGACAAGTGCCTGGATTAGGACCTGCGCCGCTTCCTGTGTGAGGCAGGGTCGTACTCTGCGGATGTTGTAGAGCATGAACCTACAGGAACGGGCCACCGTTTGGCACAGTACCTGAATAACGCTAATCAGCCGAAAGTAGATGATTCAAAAAGTACTCCGTGTAGATGAAGTGGACAATCATTTCTCTCCCTACATGCACATCGGGCTATTGCTATAAAGGCAATGGTCTAGGAATGAGGCCGATACCATAAACAAATCAAGGAAGGATGTTTTTCTAATCTTTTAATTAAATGAGTGTTTTTCTTCACCAATCAGTTTTTAAAATCAGATGCAATTGGGCCTTCCACTATTCCACATCATTGGATTGGTTGTTAAATTGCACAAGCATCCATCACCCCAGGCACTTTCTGCAATATATCATCTCCGTCCTCGTGGTTGGCATATCATAATGGAATATATTATTCAGAATTCATGGCTGAGGCTTATTACATGAAAAATCTCATCAAACTCATCCTCGAACATCATCTTACTCATCGTAATGATTGGGTCATGTGCTCAGAAAAATCCTACTTGATCCCAAGGGACGTTGTCGCGATGAGACCAATATGAAAACCCAATCTTACTCCACACATGCTGACCTGATCTAAGTCCAGCTGATCTGAAAAATAATCAGCAACTCATGGTGAAAAATATAAATACGGTAGCTGGCGTTCACCGTGTATTGCAAAACATCAAAGACCAGAAGATCCTCAAAGCAACCACATTTTCCACTGATCTAGAGCTTGTAGATCCTGCAGTGTGTGTTTGTGTGTGGCCGACTAGTATGTTTGATGAGGTGCCAGGAACTGATCAACGCTGCTATGCCCATCAATGGGGCATTGGCAAAGACCTCACCTCCAGCCTCACCTGTACATGCCAGTGTATGAGCAAAGATTGTAAATAATTAACAATTCACATCTTAACACTTTGGCTCAATTCTCTCTCTCGCTCCCTCTCTGTCCTCATAACTGTCCTCTGGTGAGATATGATAGTGTCCTGGAAAATCACCATTTAATTGAAACTAAATCAATGGGGCAGTAAGCAGAGTACAAAGGCAGTGTACTCTCCAAGACTGAAAATGAATGGAAGACAGCTAAGACTATTGGCAACTGGCGGAGGATCCATCACCAGCCAACGCAGCAGATTTATGGCAAGGAGACTTTAACCCAGTGGGAGATTTTAGAGTAAAACCATATGACGAATTAGCATCGGCTAGCGGCAGAATAAAAAATAAAAAAATGTTTTTATTGTGCCACCCACATATGTCGTCCATTTACATACAGTATCCCACAGTCTCCCTTAAACATGAATCTTTCATCCCATCTCTACCGCATATTCCACATCTACTTCCCACATGCAGCTTTGAATGCCAAGTCTCTTAGGAGCTCTCTCTCTCTCTCTCTCTCTCTCTCTCTCTCTCTCTCTCTCTCTCTCTCTCTCTCTCTCTCTCTCTCTCTCTCTCTCTCTCTCTCTCTCTCTCTCTCTCTCTCTCTCTCTCTCTCTCTCTCTCTCTCTCTCTCTCTCTCTCTCTCTCTCTCTCTCTCTCTCTCTCTCTCTCTCTCTCTCTCTCTCTCTCTCTCTCTCTCTCTCTCTCTCTCTCTCTCTCTCTCTCTCTCTCTCTCTCTCTCTCTCTCTCTCTCTCTCTCTCTCTCTCTCTCTCTCTCTCTCTCTCTCTCTCTCTCTCTCTCTCTCTCTCTCTCTCTCTCTCTCTCTCTCTCTCTCTCTCTCTCTCGTGCTGCGTGGACAGGAGGGGAGTGGTACAGGAGAGGGATGGCCGGACAGGGCTTTCAAAGATGCATTAAAGAGAAAATCCTCCATAACTGTCCTCTGGTGAGATACGACAGTGTCTAGGAAAATCACCATTTCATCAAAACTAAATCAATGGAGCAGAGTACAAAGGCTGTGTACTCTCCAAGACTGTAAATGAATGGAACAAGGACACACTCACTCATCATCACAAACTGTAAGCAAGCTAGTTACAGTGCCTCCATCCAGCTCCATATTCTAGCCCGCCAACTCCAAGTCATGCAGTTACATCCTTCCACCATCACCTGGGCCATGGACTACCTCTGACAGGCCGCAGTCGGTCAGACTACAGAACCACCCGGGCTCAGACAACATCATCACTAACACAGATGTGCCCCACAAGGGACGGTTTTGTCACCATTCCTCTTCACCGTCTACACAGCAGACTGCCGGGACTCCCAAGCCACCAGTCACGGTAACGTTCGTCGTCTTCCTCTGATGAGGAGTAAGAGAGGTCGGACCAATTTGCAGCGTGGTAAGTGTCCATTTTTAATAAGATAAACTGAATCACCCACAACTCAAAAGTGAAACCAGGCTACCTAAATATGGTTCTCAATCAGGGACAACGATTGATAGCTGCCTCTGATTCAGAACCATACCAGGACAAACACAGAAATCCCAAAAACATAGAAACGGGAACATAGACAACCCACCCAACTCACGCCCTGACCATACTAAAACAAAGACATAATAAAATAACTAAGGTCAGAACGTGACAGTCACCTACAAAAGTTTTCAGACAATTCAGCCATTGTAGGCTGCATCATGAAGGATGATGATTCCCTATACAGGGAGGACATATCCTAATTTGTGGCATGGGGCAGCCAAAACCATCTGGAGCTAAATGTGATTGACGATAAGCTGCACTGGAAAGAGAACACCTCCATGGTTTAAAAAAAGGCTCAGCAAAGGTTATTCTTTTTAAGGAAGCTCGGATCTTTCGATGTCTGCTCAAAAATGCACACATTCTGTGGCTAGTGTCCTGTTTTACAGTGCAATCTGCCTGGGAGGATGCAAGGCTGGATCTAGCATCGGCACCAACCAGGACAAATTAGAGACCATGCTGGATAAGGCAATCCTCAAAAGGTGTAGAAGTTGAGAAGCCAATACTCCACAGTACCTGCCTGGAGCATCACAGTGTGATGGCAGACAGATTAACTTGACCTTCAACAGAGTCTTCTTACCATAAGATATGAGGCTTAAACACGGACACTTAATATTTTTTAATTTTTTAATAAATATTGATGATGATGCTTTTATGTTTGTGTTTTTATGGTGTATTTGTTGGTGATGTATGCATTGGCTGGTGCAATCAAATTTCCCCTGTGGGGATTGATAAACTACTATTTTATCTTAAAGGCATGATTGACATCGGGAAAAGAAGGTGGGCTATCAGCTGATCATTGATGTGGATGATTGATGTACATCTGCTTGTTGGCTAGCTCGATTTTATTTTACTGACTGTGATTTACCTCTCTGTCTTTCTGCTGAGTGTATCAGCACACAGCAGGGGGGGGGATTATACCACCACCCAAAAGGGCACTTTGGAGTCTGGAAGGGCAAGTCTGGAGTCTGTGCACGTGCCTGCCCCTAGTCTAAGGGCCCGGGGCTGACTTTCTCCTTAGCTAACATATGGAATTGTTTTAAGGTGGTCCTACCAAGGATCAATTGGCTATTTGATTTTGAATGTTAGCACCCCTGTAACGGATACAGGTATCCTGTGTGTGTGTGTGTGTGTGTGTGTGTGTGTGTGTGTGTGTGTGTGTGTGTGTGTGTGTGTGTGTGTGTGTGTGTGTGTGTGTGTGTGTGTGTATGTATCCTGTGTGTGTGTGTGTGTGTGTGTGTATGTATCCTGTGTTCTTTTCTCTCCTTCTCCCCTCACAGGTGAAAATCATCACTCCCCAATCAATCATCAATCACCAATCACCAGTCACCAATCAATCATCAATCAGAAGACACCTCCTCCTGTTTCCTACCCAATCACAGTTCCTTTCCCTTGGTTCAAATGCCATATGTCTGTAGAGCGCTATGTTTCACTCTCTCCTACTATGTCTCTATCGGTCTTTATGTATTGAGCTATCTTTTGTTTGAGCACCGCTATATCACTTTGTCCTCACCCGTGAGTATTGTTTTTGGTTATGGTGTTTGTTTGCTGGTGGGAAAAGGGGGAACCAAGACAAGTTGCCCATGGGCATACACTACCCGTAGGTAAACTTTGTTAACACTAGTTACACAACTGGGTGGACCACCCACTGTATTTTTGGTTAGTTAGTTAGTTAGCTGTTGTTGAAATAGGCTAGTCTTGCTTAGGGGTGTTTTTGAAAACTTATTATTTCTTTCCTTGTGTCCAGCTCAGCCCCTTTTCCTGCTCCGCCCCCATTACCGTGTGTTTTCCAATAAACCCTGAGTTTGACGGTAGATTTCAGTTGTCCTGGTTATTTAGTTCTCACTTTTTTACTTTGTCACTATTATAAATTGCATGAGTTATGTTACGGGTCTCGTTACCATCCCCCCCCTAGACTGTCGGGCCAAAAGGGATTCGTAACAACCCCTTTGGGTATGAAAAAATATATATTTTTCAATATAAACATTGAATTTGGCCTCACTGCTACAAGCAGATAGACATGGATTTAATAAGATAGTTCAAATAAAGAAGTATGTGAGAGATATATGTTCAGAAAAAATATATAATAATTTCTAGTGGAATTACCCGTATGCCTTTTATGTGGAAATGCCCTATTCATTTCCATTAATTTTTCGGCCCGGTACTGGGTTACCTTCAGACTAGTCTCGTGACACTTGTGGGGCTCATAGAGCAAAATGGAGAGTCTCATCTTTCCATATAGGGTCAGATTAGTGTGTATCCCAAACCGTTCGGACACTACAGATGTTTTTGTGAGAAGACCGATTTTTGGGATGTCTCCTAGTTTGACAAACACTGCTGTAGCTCGGCCACCTTCCACACCAGACTGCGGAAGGCCGACATCGGTGGATTGAGACGCAGCCCACGCAAATCAATAATATCGCTAGCTTAAACACACATTTTGATGGGGATTTTTTAAAATTATGTCTTTATTAAGAAGTTAAGGATGTAGCAGAATACAGTTCCCTGGCAGGAACACCACTCAGCGGAGTTTCAGAGCGCCACCTATAGTTTTTGATAAAACTCAAACTTTAATTAAACTTTCATTAAAATACACATTCAAGGTAGTGAATTAAAGCTACATTCGTTGTGAATCTATCCATCTATCCAATCTACCTGTCCTTTGCCTGCCCCTGTTGCTGTAATAGACATTGGTACATCAACACAGTCTGCACTTGGGTCTTACCTGAAACGCTACATGTTCGTAATAAGTGCTCCTAGACTTGACAAGCAGTTCAGTAACCTGGTCCTTTAATGTGTCAAATTCTGCTTGCAAAGTTAAACGCTCCTTATAAATATCTGGAGATGTCATCTAATTAGGCAATACAGCATGTTAACATAGCCTATCCTTTTTCAGTTTGTTCTCATGTGCGGTGTAGGAAATAATTTAACCTCTGATATAAGCTTTCAACGTTTCCCCAGAGAGTAGACGCATAGATGTTTGGGGTTCTATTCGTACTCGTGAAAGAGCCGATTTGACCCAAAACAAAATGGACAAAAGTGTTCATTACTGAGCAGTTGAGTATTTAGCCGCCAAGGCGGTCACAGGTTGTCAGCGATTTGAAAGGCCACTTCCAGAGTAACAGGGGCGTGGTCAGATACAACAATTGGATTCTATGAACATGAAGATATGGAATGGAGAAGTCTGTCATCTACAAGGAAGTAGTCTATGCGTGTAACCGATGAGGAAAAAAAGAGGATGCTTTCCCAAATGGATTAAACATTCTCCAAGAGTCTGAAACTGCAAATTCAGACAAAGGTTCGGACAACTCTAGTGGAGGCTGACAAGGTAGTAGGTTTAGTGGAGGGTAGATGAGGCTGAACTTCATGCCCGGGCAGGCGCGTAGCTGGCGCTTCACAGCTCCGAAGCTAGCCCCCTTCTTAGCCACAGCCATGGTGTAGTCCGCAAATACCGAGACTCTTTTACCCTTGCAGAGGAGAGGAGGTGCTTCTCCCGATCTCCTCAGTATGTCATTGCGGACATGAAAGCAATGCGCCCTGATGACAAATGGTCGCGGGGGGTTCTCCACCCAGGGGGCCTTCTACGCAGGGCGCGGTGCGCCAGGTCTAGCAACGGCTTCTCCTCCAGGCCGAGCAGCTCCTGAAGCAGCTGGGCCATGAACTCCGTGGGTCTTGGGCCCTCCACTCCCTCCAGTATTTCCAGAAGACGAATGTTGTACCTCTGCATTCTACTTTCCATATCTTTGCATCTATTATCGAGGTATGCCACCCTAGTTGTTATTGAGCCAACGTTAGCCTCTAGCTCGCTAATGCGAGAGCTGTGGTCTGTAGCACCGCGCTCCAGCTCCAATAAGGCTGCTCCGTGTGCGTCGAGCTTATTCTGTATACTCCAAATAGATTTTTTTTTAAGCTTGTCTTTGACCATTGATATCTCTGACCTGAGATTGGTAGAGAGAGTCAATTTTGAGGCTGCCCATCACGGATTGTAGCAGCTCCACAATCAGTGTTCCCGTGGGGCTGACATTAGTCGTAGCATCCGGTGGCGGGGTGAATCAGGAGAGGTTGCGGGCTTGCTGTGGCCTGCTCTTGCAGATTTCATTTCTTTGGCCAGGTAGACGACATTACAAACGTACATTTCTCAGACTTGATCTGAATTGTTTAGAGGTCTCTTCAAGATGCCCGACCAAACATAAATATATACCATTTTGCAAGGTTAAATATATACATTTGGTCACTAACTCAGGGGCGATAGGGAATCGCGTTCTACATCCTTGGCTTCCAACAGCGCCCCGTGAAAAAAAAAAAATGAAACCATTTTTTACAGTGTCAAGAAAAATTATGTGAACCCTTTGGAATTACCTCGATTTCTGCATAAAATGGTCATCAAATTTGATCTGTTCTTCATCTAAGTCACAACAATAGACAAACATAGTGTGCTTAAACTAATAACACACAAATTATTGTATTTTTCTTGTCTATATTGAATAGATAATTTAAACATTTACAGTGAAGGTAGGGAAAGTATGTGAACCCCTTGGCTAATGACTTCTCTAAAAGCTAATTGGAGTCAGGAGTCCGCTAACCTGGAGTTCAATCAATGAGACGAGTTTGGAGATGTTGGTTAGAGCTCCCCTGCCCTATAAAAAACACTCACAAATTTTGAGTTTGCTATTCACAAGAAGCATTGTCTGATGTGAACCATGTCTCGAACAAAAGAGATCTCTGTAACATGTTAACATCTCTGTTGACAAGTCTACGATACATAAAACACTAAACAAGAATGGTGTTCATGGGAGGACAACACGGAAGAAGTCACTGCTGTCCAAAGAAGAACATTGCTGCACGTCTGAAGTTTGCAAAAGTGCACCTGGATGTTCCACAGCACTACTGGCAAAATATTCTGTGGACAGATGAAACTACAGTTGAGTTGTTTGGAAGGAACACAACACTATGTGTGGAGAAAAAAAGGCACAGCACACCAACATCAAAACCTCATCCCAACTGTAAAGTCTGGTGGAGGGAGCATCATGGTTTGGAGCTGCTTTGCTGCTTCAGGGGCCTGGAAAGCTTGCTATCATTGACGGAAAATTTAATTCACAAGTTCTGCAGGAGAATGTTAGGCTATCTGTACACCAATTGAAGCTCAACAGCAGTTGGGTGATGCAACAGGACAACGACCCAAAACACAGACATAAATCAACAACAGAATGGCTTCAACAGAAGAAAATACACCCAGTCTGTGTGCTGAACTCAACCCGACTGAGATGCTGTTGCATGACCTCATATCCCAAGGATATTGCTGAACTGAAACAGTTTTGTAAAGAGGAATGGTCCAAAATTCCTCCTGACCGTTGTGCAGGTCTGATCTGCAACTACAGAAAACGTTTGGTTGAGGTTATTGCTGCCAAAGGAGGGTCAACCAGTTATTACAAGGGTTCACATACTTTTCCCACCCTGCACTGTGAATACTTACACGGTGTGTTCAACAAAGACATGAAAATGTGTAATTGTTTGTGTGTTATCAGTTTAAGCAGACTGTGTTTGTCTATTGTTGTGACCTAGCTGAAGATCAGATCAAATGTTATAACCAATTTATGCAGGAATCCAGGTATTTCCAAAGGGTTCACATACTTTTTCTTGCCACTGTATTTTTGTATATGCCCAGCTCACGAGACCCCTTGATAATGTGAGGCCTAAGGAACTGGCCTCTTCTGCCTAATGGTAAGTCCACCAGCGACCCTATGATGAAGTTGCATCAGCTAGCTGCAGTACATTACAAAACAAACGTTTACAGTGCCAGCCACATATGTCGTCCATTTACATACAGTATCCCACAGTCTCCCTTAAACATTCATCTTTCATCCCATCTCTACCGCATATTCCACATCTACTTCCCACATGCAGCTTTGAACACCAAGTCTCTGAGGATAGCTCCACGCAGCATGCCGTGCCAGCCGCTCTCTTGTTTTGATGGGGGGAAAAAAAATCCCAAATAATGAAAGATAAAAGACTAGCTTCCAACCTGAGTTTTTTAGGGATTACACTACAAACAGTGTTTGAATAGATTAACAAACACATTACGAAGAGGGATTCTGTTTGTTGCCAAAGCTCTCAAACATCAGCTGTGGGCATGGTGGGTGATCACAAGAGGGCCTTCCTGCCTGGTTGAGTCAAATAGCACAGTGGAGCGCAGTAGAGCCACCACGCTCATTACAGCATTAAATTAGATATGAAGAGAAATGTATCGTGATATAGGTCAATTTTGACTTTGAGTTGCAGTCAGATGTACTGCAAACAGACTCAGGAAGCAGAGCAGAGATGCACATACTGTATCATACCGTTTTTTTTGAGAGCATTAGTAGTAGTTGCTGTTTGTTTTTTGTGTGTCTTTGGTACATAAACACAACGATTGTCTTGAAAGATGATCCAAGGCCCTCGGGTAACTTACCACTTGGAAGTCATCGGCACTGCACTCGGCCCCCCGGAAGTGACACGCCAGCAACATGTCCTTGATGTCATGTCCTGTGCGGTCATAGAACTCGCGCATGTTGAATGGGCGGGGCTTGAAGTTGTGGAAGTCAGCTTTGTCCTTCAGGGCCTCCAGAACACTGTCCTCCACCAGGTGGGTGTCCCTAATTTCATATCTAGAGAGAAAGATAGATAGAGAGAGAAGGAAGGAAGGAATCCAAAAATAGTTTTAGTCACAAACTTAATTGTTCAAAATATTCAAAAGTAGGTCAATTGATGCCCTTCCTCCTGCTATTACTCTTCCCACAAAAAAAGACATGTTTGAAAGCATGGCAATTAGCTTTTTAATAATAAGATGTAGCCATTCTCACATTTATGGAAAAGACATAACACAAATAAATATATATATTTTTTTTGGGGGGGGGGGGTTTAGACAATGTCACATTGAAAAAAATGTCTTGTGAATCCTTTTAGGTTCGGCTTCCATCAACTCTTGGGAAAACAAACTGTCTTCCCTTGGGCCATGTTCCCACCCAACCAGGACATCTACTTGAAACGGTGTCTGAGAAAGACCTGCAGCATCATCAAGAACCCCACACACAGCCCAGCCACGAGCTGTTCACTCCCTTACCGCCGAACAGACGGTATCGGAACATAAGGTCTGATATCAACAGGCTCAGAGACAGTTTCTATCTGCAAGACATCAGACTGCTGAACACTTGAGCTGCACTGACCACCTGCACTGACTCTCCGCACCTTAGCACCCATGCACTCACTCACTCACACACATAGACACACGCACACACACTGTGTGTGTGTGTGTGTGTGTGGGTGTGCGTGTGTGCGTCTGTGCGTCTGTGGGTGTCCATGTGAGTTGGATTGTGCACGTGTGTTTGCACAAGCATGTGTGTTCCCGTGTGTATGTTTTCCTTCCATCCACACAATACTAAGTCACAGAGTGGGAAGGGAGAGTCTACCCACTCACTGCACACAACATAATCAGTGGGAGATCTTCTTGTAATCGAGCAGTTGAGAGGCCGGCTAAATCTGACCATGATGTCTGCCTGCTGCCCAGCGTGAACAAATAGCAGCATAACGTCCACTGGCACGCTCCATATTGACTTGGTGGTGCCGTGTTGTGTTATCACCAAACACCTCAAAACGTTAAAGGAATGAGCGTGATTTAAAAAAAACATGATTTAATATATATATTTTTTTTAAATAGGTTTGACTCATAAGAAGGGGTTTTTAATCCGATGTGGGATTCTCATAAAATAAGTGTGCTGCATTAAAGTCTGCGGCCGATCTATGTATAATTTTTTTTTTTTTTTAAGTCTAGGGGTTACAGAGCCATCAAATCACCTGAGTAAACTAAGTTTAATAGAAAGCCAGTCTCATCAAACTGAAAGCCATTAAACATTGAATTACCCATCTACTATTCCACCTCTCATATTTGGCTCATTATGCCGATGAGGTGAGAGTACGGCCCAGTACCTCAGGAGGTACCTAATCTGATCCAATTTAGATGTTCTCTATGGCTGTTGCTAAGTGCCATCTCAAACAGAGCCTTCCATTGATTAAAGGAGGACTTAATTGAGTTGAGGCCTTTGCTCCCCAATGTTGCTGCAGTGGATAAAGCTGTCAAGTGTGCACTTATGAGATAAAAAATCCCAAACGCACACAAGCCTGACAGAATCAGTACGCGCTGACACTTTTCCCACAGTATGGATGGAGTTTTAATATCCCGCCACGAGACATTTCCCCAGAGCAGCCATGGCAAACACTGGAGGTGGTGTGGGGAGAGAGAGGGGAGGGAGGAAGGGGGAGAGAGAGAGAGAGAGAGAGAGCGAGAGAGTCGCTCAATTGGATTTCACACCACCAGCACTTTCATTTCTAGATGAGGGTTTAACAAATGAGGGAATAACCACATTGCCTCTCCACCATGGGAGACAGGATAAGTGAATAAGCACCGACTCTAATTCTCCAAACAAGTCAAGTGGTTTTAAAGTTGTGGAAATGGGGAAGAAAACCTGATATTTCCCTCTCTGCTAAGCAGCCATTCTCGCTGACTCCCTCAATGGACAAAGTTCATACTTTTTGGAAACAGAATTCTTAAATTCTCCCTCTTGGGAAACGAAAAGCTTGCCTTTTTAAAAATATTTTTGATCTAATCTCTCAAGCGTTTTTCTTTCCTGAAGACTATGGGTTTAACATAACAACATAAACGTAGCCTCAGAACAAGTGCCCGCGTGATGATATAATGTCGGCCTACCATTTCAAACAGCTACTGGGTCTGCTGTCATGTGATACTACATGGAAATGCGGCCTCTTGATAATGTGACACACGTTTCTTCCCCTGAGAGCGAGGACAAGGAGACAAGTATTCATTCATAAAGCTTCATTCACAAAGACTGACCATTTCAATCAAGAAGCAGAAACCTGTACCAGATGGTACATTGTACAAAGCATTCATCAGTCATACCACCATGACGTAAATGCCAGTTCTAGTGACTGTGTGGAATTGTCATAAATGATGAAATGGGACGTTTCCCCCTGAATGAACCAGACCACCAAACCCATTGGTGCCTATGGGGCCCTATAACATACTATTTTACATTCCCTAATTATGTCAGTTCTTGTGTTTCTCTCCCACTTTCGACAGCCATCTCTCATCTTCTCCCTCATTCTATCCCTTCGCTCCACTCCCTCATTCTATCCCTTCGCTCCACTCCCTCATTCTATCCCTTCGCTCCACTCCCTCATTCTATCCCCTTCGCTCCACTCCATCATTCTATCCCTTCGCTCCACTCCCTCATTCTATCCCTTCGCTCCACTCCCTCATTCTATCCCTTCGCTCCACTCCCTCATTCTATCCCTTCGCTCCACTCCCTCATTCTATCCCTTCGCTCCACTCCCTCATTATATCCCTTCGCTCCACTCCCTCATTCTATCCCTTCGCTCCACTCCCTCATTCTATCCCCTTCGCTCCACTCCCTCATTCTATCCCTTCGCTCCACTCCCTCATTCTATCCCCTTCGCTCCACTCCCTCATTCTATCCCTTCGCTCCACTCCCTCATTCTATCCCTTCGCTCCACTCCCTCATTCTATCCCTTCGCTCCACTCCCTCATTCTATCCCTTCGCTCCACTCCCTCATTCTATCCCCTTCGCTCCACTCCCTCATTCTATCCCCTTTGCTCCACTCCCTCATTCTATCCCTTCGCTCCACTCCCTCATTCTATCCCTTCGCTCCACTCCCTCATTCTATCCCTTCGCTCCACTCCCTCATTCTATCCCTTCGCTCCACTCCCTCATTCTATCCCCTTCGCTCCACTCCCTCATTCTATCCCTTCGCTCCACTCCCTCATTCTATCCCCTTCGCTCCACTCCCTCATTCTATCCCCTTCGCTCCACTCCCTCATTCTATCCCTTCGCTCCACTCCCTCATTCTATCCCTTCGCTCCACTCCCTCATTCTATCCCTTCGCTCCACTCCCTCATTCTATCCCTTCGCTCCACTCCCTCATTCTATCCCTTCGCTCCACTCCCTCATTCTATCCCTTCGCTCCACTCCCTCATTCTATCCCTTCGCTCCACTCCCTCATTCTATCCCTTCGCTCCACTCCCTCATTCTATCCCTTCGCTCCACTCCCTCATTCTATCCCTTCGCTCCACTCCCTCATTCTATCCCCTTCGCTCCACTCCCTCATTCTATCCCCTTCGCTCCACTCCCTCATTCTATCCCCTTCGCTCCACTCCCTCATTCTATCCCTTCGCTCCACTCCCTCATTCTATCCCTTCGCTCCACTCCCTCATTCTATCCCCTTCGCTCCACTCCCTCATTCTATCCCCTTCGCTCCACTCCCTCATTCTATCCCCTTCGCTCCACTCCCTCATTCTATCCCCTTCGCTCCACTCCCTCATTCTATCCCCTTCGCTCCACTCCCTCATTCTATCCCCTTCGCTCCACTCCCTCATTCTATCCCCTTCGCTCCACTCCCTCATTCTATCCCTTCGCTCCACTCCCTCATTCTATCCCCTTCGCTCCACTCCCTCATTCTATCCCTTCGCTCCACTCCCTCATTCTATCCCCTTCGCTCCACTCCCTCATTCTATCCCTTCGCTCCACTCCCTCATTCTATCCCTTCGCTCCACTCCCTCATTCTATCCCTTCGCTCCACTCCCTCATTCTATCCCCTTCGCTCCACTCCCTCATTCTATCCCCTTCGCTCCACTCCCTCATTCTATCCCCTTCGCTCCACTCCCTCATTCTATCCCCTTCGCTCCACTCCCTCATTCTATCCCCTTCGCTCCACTCCCTCATTCTATCCCTTCGCTCCACTCCCTCATTCTATCCCCTTCGCTCCACTCCCTCATTCTATCCCTTCGCTCCACTCCCTCATTCTATCCCCTTCGCTCCACTCCCTCATTCTATCCCCTTCGCTCCACTCCCTCATTCTATCCCCTTCGCTCCACTCCCTCATTCTATCCCTTCGCTCCACTCCCTCATTCTATCCCTTCGCTCCACTCCCTCATTCTATCCCTTCGCTCCACTCCCTCATTCTATCCCTTCGCTCCACTCCCTCATTCTATCCCTTCGCTCCACTCCCTCGTGGTTTTACTCAGTCTCTCTGCTGTCATTTTTCTCTCTGTCCAGTGACAGTCCTTCCTCTTCCTGCCACCACTTGTGTCTTTCCCGTAGCTCCACCTCAGACGCTGTGTGAGTCGATGAAATGCATCAGCTGTTGCTGCAGAGCCCGGCGGGCAGCAACACGATCAAACAGGGAGGGATGGAGAGCCAGACGTGCCTGCTGTGATCGTCTCATCAGCCATCAGCACTGACATTTGCGAGACGATACTGACACCATACACACACACCACACATGATTATTCTTCAGCTGTATTGTTCTTACTTAAACGTGTGCGTCTTTAGTTGTCTCTCTTCTTTTTTTTAAAGTCTGTGATGTGCACACGTTTATGTTTTTGTATGTAAAGCGTAAACTATTGTTGTCTGTGATGTCTCTTTCACTACGTGTCAGACCACAGTTAGACTAGCTGTTGCCAATGGGGATCCTTATCAAATCAAATCAAAACGCCATGGGGATAACAGTGTGTTAATCACACAGTCTCAGGCAGGTATTAGTCAAACTCTTGTCTGCATGGAAATATGATACACCTCCTCCACTCCCTGCTCCCACTCTTAGAAAGCCAATGTCTAGTCGCACACTGTACAGTGTGTACAATATAAACCATTTTCATTTCAGACAACTACACCTTATCTGTCATCCCTGGTAGAAACAACACGGAACCATACACTCTTAGGAAAAAGGTTGTATCTTGAACCTAAAAGGGTTCTTTGGTTATCCCCATATGAGAACCCTTTGAAGAATCATTTTTGGTTCCAGGTAGAACGCTTTCTATGGGGACAGCTGAAGAACCCTTTAGGAGTGTCGGATTTGGAATTGGGTAATAACGAATCCCAAGGGTTTGATGGAATGCAGGGACTAATATTACAATACTTAGTCAAGACTGTGGAGTGCAGTCTGCCAAATGAATTCTTTACAAATATGGTTTCATTTTGGCTCCTGTTAATCAGAGCAAGCAACGTCTGTCTCTAGCGTCTTAAGCCCCACACATTACCCCAACACATAAGTTGGAGATAGCACGGGGCTGTGCACCAGTGAGCGAGGCGGTAATACCGTCCTCTCACAGCTGCTGCTGCTGCTCTTCTCTGGGGTTTTGTGACAGTAAAGCCCTCTCGGCTCATCCAACCAAGGCCAGACAAATCAGGGCTTCCTCTCTAAGCGGGGCTGGCATGACTCACCAACAGTAAGGAAATCGAAGCATCAGAGTGAGAAAAAAAGTGCATCCTGAGGATGTGAGCCACAAACACCGTTACAGACGACGGAGCACCGTGCCAGCCTCACCATTCGTCTTACTTATATGACTGATTCGGTTCTGCCTCTGACTTGTCATGACTATTGTAAAGGCTGAATGTCTCACAGAGAGGATCTGTAAATCAATAAGCTAACAATGTAGGCCTGCAGTACAGCACTGTTGAATTGAACTTACACGTCTTACACCAAACTGGTGGCTACTGGTGACACCTGTGTACACTGTGCTCTGCACAGGAGATCACGTCGCACACATCTCTCTACACTGCATATCCTCTTCTTTAGGCTCACATAGCAAAACAGTCTGAATGTGATTATTAGTGGAAGGGAACCAAATCCTTTGAGGGAACTAGGGCTACTGCCCGACTTTGTCTAATGAACTCCCACTGATGATTCCACTCTGATCTATGGTTATAAGTTCAAATGTCCCTGTGTAGTTTGGTCCAGGGCCACATGAGCATAAGGTACCATTTCAGGGCTCCAGACAAAACGTAACGTAAGTGCATTTTATAGGGAATAGAGTGCCACTGCAAATCCACATTTTGTCACAAGTTTAACGCACCTCTGGTTGAGCAGCGCGAGCAGCTCCCCTGCGTGGTACAGGTCATTGCGCGTCACGTGACTGAAGCGGAAAAAGTTTAGGTTGCAGAACGTGACAGCGGGGAACACCATCATCGGGGTCGAGATCTCGTCCAGTTTGGTGACGTGCGGATACTCCAGGTAGAAGTGTATACGGTCCACGCACACAAACATTAATAAAGTCAAGGAGCCCAGGAAGAACACGACCCATAGACAACGCTTGACGCAGACTCGCTCATAGGTGAAGATGTGCGAAATTCCGTGCAGCGTTGAGTTGTGCGCAAAAACTTCAATAGCGGGTGGCTTTTTGCAGTCCATTTCTTCTGATTCTACTTTGAGGTCCATTGTGTTACAGCCTGGGTTAATAGCTATACAGAATGCGGAGGGACATTGAAGTTGTTTGCAGTTCAGAAGGCGGGTAAATTACTTCGCTTCACAGCCGTATTCAACTATCTATCCAAGCTGATAAAAAAACACACGCTACAGAATCATGTACTCGTTCAATTTCGTACACTGAATAATATGTGATCTTTGAGCATCTGCTTCATATAAAATCCATACCATGCACCTGTGGCATCTCCGATACACCTGGCAATAGGCAAGTAATAGCTATTTAACGACTAACTGCCAGAACGTGCGGGAAACCAGCGCGGGATTTGCTGTCGCGTGGTTATCACCATCCAAAAGGCGGAATGCAAAAAACGCAGGATTCCCACATTGAAGTCAGACGCGCATGAATTCTCAGTAAGAGTCAACATAAAGCTAATAATTCAAGAGTAGCCTATGAGTCACCAAAATGCTTCTCTTTTCCGCAAGAAAAGTCTTGATCGTTGGACGGTGTTCGGAAACACTGCTTCTGTGCGGTCTTGTCAAGTCCAGGTAGCCGATCTCGAAACGTGTAAAGCAGTTACAGCTGTGAAAGATATGGACCACGTTCGGTCATCGAGCGTTGGTCTCAGATTAAATGTTGACTGGAAAAAAGGAGAAACGCACGTCATGGAGGTATGAAGAGGAGTGAGTGAGACAGGGCTCATCCGTGTTGACTGTCCAGCTTCAGCTCCCTGTTGAAAACGAATTCATATCCGTCGTTCCTTTGTGTCTGTCTTTTGGCAGAACCGCGGTTATATCCGCAGGGAGAGGTCCGAGGGGATGTTCTGTGGGACTGAGGGCTTCGCTGTTGCATTGGTCGGTCGTGACTCGTGAGCGTTTTTTTCTTCATGCATATTTGTCTAGCACTCGCAGTGAGAGCAGAGTGCAAGCGAGAGGACAAGTCCTGCGCCACACTGAGAGGTGTGAACTGTGGCATGCAGTTGTGATCTAAGTTAACTCTCCAATCATGCAAACAGATGATAGGAGAACGCAAAAGAACGCACCTGCCACATCATAATTTTAATCTCTCTCTCTAACGCTATATGCACTAAAGAGATCAACTGTAGGCCTACATTGTATGTATTGTATGCGTGTTCATCAATAAACCAAGACACATTTAGCCCCCAACGGGCACAGTGCCTACAGGAAGTGTTCAACATTTTGTTGTGTTATAGCCCGAATTTAAAATGTATTACATTTATATATTTTTTTTGTCACGGGCCTATACACAATAGCCCAACATGTCAAAGTGGAATTATGTTTTTCGAAACGTTTACAAATGTAATTAAAAATGAAATGTCTTGTCAATAAGCCTAAATAAATACAGCAGTAGACATGGATTCTGTGTGCAATAATAGGCAGGGAGGCATACAAGCTAGAACCGCCACTGGGAAGATGGGTAAAAAAAGCAGACATTGAATAACCCTTTGAGCATGGTGAAGTTATTAACTACACCCATTCACTGCAGAGATACAGGCATCCTTCAAACTCAATTGCTAGAGAGGAAGACAACAGCTCAGGGATTTCACCATGAGGCCAATGGTAACTTTGAAACAGTTACAAGAGTTTGAAACAGTCACTGAGTTTAATGGCTGTGATTGGAGAAAAACTGAGGATGGATCAACATTGAAGTTACCCCACAATACTCATCTAAGTGACAGAGTGAAAAGAAGGAAGCCTGTACAAACTAGAAATATTTGGCAAAGAAATTAACTTCATGTCCTGAATACAAAGTGTTATGTTTGGGGTAAATCCAATACAACACGCCACTCTTCATATTTTCCAGCATGGTGGTGGCTGCACCATGTTAAGGTATGCTTGTCATTGGCAAGGACTAGGGAGTTTTTTTAATTATAAAAATCAACGAAATAGAGCTAAGCACAGGCAAAATCCTAGAGGAAAACCTGGTTCAGTCTGCTTTCCAACAGACACTGGGAGACAAATGAACCTTTCAGCAGGACAATAGCCTAAAACACAAGGACAAATATACACTGGAGTTGCTTACCAAGACAACATTGAATGTTCCTGAGTGGCCGAGTTACAGTTTTGACTTAAATCGACTTGAAAATGGCTGTCTAGCAATGATCATCGACCAACTTGACAGAGCTTGACATTTTTTTAAAGGATAATGTACAAATATTGTTCAATGAAGGTGTATAAGGATCTTAGTGACTTACCCAGAAAGTCTCACAGCTGTAATCGCTGCCAAAGGTGATTCTAACATGCATTGACTCAGGGGTGTGAATACTTATGTAAATGAGATATTTCTGTATTTCATTTTCAATACATTTGCAAACATTTCTAAAAACAGGTTTTCACTTTGTCATTATGGGGTATTGGGTGTAGATGGTGACAAAACATGTTGAATTCAGGCTGTAACAACCAAATATGGACAAGTCAAGGAGTCTGAATACTTTCTGAAGGCACCTGTTTATGCATGAAAAATGAATGTAACGTGGGAGTAATTCAGGCCTTAATAATATAACCAAATATATATTATGTGTCATTAAATATGTGAGAGTCTCTCAGGGATATGGACAAGCACTTTTTAAAGCCTCGCTAAATTAGTGTTTCACTTGACACTGGTACAAAGTATCAAGGGACAGTCCTAGCGACCTCTATCATCGACATTGGGACTAGGTGCTTGAATTTCAAAATGAAATACAGACTAGCTATTTCTGTATTCAAAGTAGCCTAAGGTTAGACATTGCCCTACATTAGACGTTTTTAAGAGGCTCTTCTGTCACCTGTAAGTCGTTGACTGGCTGAATATTCTTAAAAATAAAGACAATTTCCTCACACCAAGAAAACAATTAGGCCTATATTAAGCCAATACCCATAAGCCCTAGCAGTCAAACAGGGAAATGGTTCCAGTCATTTTTCCGCCATGACTTTTTCCCACTGGGGATTTTAGAAACTCTTAAAATAAGGTGGCTCTCCCTGGCCATGGAGAGGCTTTTATTCTCTATTTTGGTTAGGCCAGGGTGTGACTAGGGTGGGCATTCAATGTTCATTTTTCTATGTTTTTGTATTTCTTTGTTTTTGGCCGGGTATGGTTCTCAATCAGGGACAGCTGTCTATCGTTGTCTCCGATTGAGAACCATACTTCGGTAGCTCTTGCCCACGTGGGTTTTGTGGGTAGTTGTTTTCTGTTGAGTGTTTGTATTCTGCACCAGACAGAACTGTTTCGGCTTCGTTCGTTCACTTTGTTGTTTTTTGTATTTTTAGTGTTCTATTCCTATTATTAAACAATATGAACACGTACCACGCTGCACCTTGGTCCTCACCTTCTTCCACCAACGGCCGTTACATAAGGGCTGCGTTTCGTGTAGGCTTACCCTGGCGTGACGTTTTGATAACCATGTAAATCTCTCTCGAACAAGGTGACTTTTATCGATATATATTTGGCTTTATTTCCTCTCAGATTCAAAACTGCTAATCAGCACCAAAGTAGACATCATGCAAATCTACAAATCTCTGCAAGCTGCACGTCATCTCCAGCTGACACCTTTGCTTACTGATATTGTGTCAGTTTAAAACTTGCACAAGACAGTTCACAGAATAGTCCGTTTAAAGAAATGTAGCCAATTTATTCATTACTACATCTATCTAACATTAGATAGTTAATCCAGAGATTGTTACCTTTGCCTCGATTCTGCAGTCTCGTCCAGATCATCATGGCATTTGTAGTTCTTTATGATAACCAAATTATCAGCTAATTAGCATTTCATTTTGGGGGAGTAAATACAGGCGAATATCTCTATAAAAGTCACTTCCTAGAGAGATTTACACAGTTATCAAAACTTCACGCCAGGATTATCTAAAACCCCCTATAGCAAAAATGAATGGTGGAAAAACGATTGGAACCATTTTCTGTTTGACCGTTAGGTTTTATGAGTATTATGACTCCTACTGTGGTACTCTATAATCTAAAACAACTAAATGTAGGTCCTTCCACGGGACATAGCCCACGTGTTGAACATTACTTCGCCAGTCAAATCAGGACCATGGACAGCGCCTAACCAGGTTTCAATTGTAAATTAAGTCCAGTATGTATGTTCAATCCATTCTCCGGTGCCGTAGATGGCGCCATTTAGCAATAATCATAGTTTGAAGATTTACCAAGAAGGAAATAGCTTTGTTGTGTGAGTAAAGATGGCGATGCCCCTTGGCTTGGGACAATATTGTCGCTTGGCAGGACGAGTTATGGGCGCATTGTCCCGCAGACAAACACGTGGGACACTTCTTCCAGCGATAAGATGGTATATTACCCAAACGGCAGGCAATAGTGAGTAGAAATCTGAACTGCGTGTGGACACTGAGTGAGGCGCCCTTTGCCTTAGTTTCAGCTCATAGCAAACTAGAGGTCAGAGCAGGGGAGATTGCATAATAAGAATTCTGACCGCGCTCGTGACCAGCTGCTTGTGTTGTGATTCTTAACGTGTAAGTTTCCATGCGTAAATTAACTTTCGTTTTGAAATCTGACATTTCACCAAGTTTACAAGCTTTGAAAAGTTTGGTTACGTCATGTTGGAGGGACTAGTAAACTGCATTTCGGCTTTCTTACCTTAGTAGCTTAAATCGATTTGCTGGTAAATCACAACGTTTTAACATGGCTTATGTCATGTATGTCTCCACTTTCACCATGCATATGTATTTGCCCCTCTAGAGAACGTTCTGCAGTTGCCAATATCTATGAATCATTTTTGCTCTCTATTCTGTTTCTCTCTATAGAGGTGCAGTTTAAGCTGGACGACAGGACAGCCCACAGCAGTCTGGACCTCTTTAAGAAGGACACAGGTGTCATCTATCGCATCCTGGGCCTAGACCCCAGCCATGTCCAACAGAACCCTGAGCGCTTCCGTGATTGGGCCGTGGTGTTCGGAGACGGGCGAATCACAGGCGGCCGCCACTACTGGGAGGTGACAGTGAAGAAGTCGTCAGAGTTCCGTTTAGGCGTGGCCGAGGCGGCGATGTCACGGGACGACTGCGTAGGCACCAACCGCTCCTCCTGGGTGTTCGGCTACGTCCAGCGCAAGTGGTTCGCCATGACATCCAACCAGAGGGTGCCGGTGCCTCTGGTGGGTAAGCCTGATCGCGTGGGCATCCTGTTAGACTATGAGGCCGGCCTTATAGGCCTGGTGGATATCCCAAAGGCCAAGGTGATCCACAGCATGAGGGTCACATTCAGGGGGCCTCTCTGCCCAGCGTTTGGCTTGTGGGATGGAGAGCTGCTTACACACTCAGGTCTGGAGGAGCCTGAAGGCTTGAAGTGAAGCAGAAGGATCTCTGGACTCAGGTGACAATATGGCAGGCAGGTGGATGGCTTTGATGGCAAGGCGAGAGGGGGCCAGGAGCGGCGATGTGCATTCATTTTTGTAAACTGAACACTTACAGCAGGCAGCACTTGAACATGTCTTTCAAATCTCCCAATGAAGAGCAATATTCTCCATCCGAATGTAAAGCTTGAAGTTTATTTTCAATGGGGGAAGCAAGGAGTTGATCCAATCTGTAATTTCACTGCCATACAGACCCGGCACAATAAATTGTGTTTTTGTTACCTCTCGTGTTCTCTTTTTTTTTTTTAATTTGATGTGAAATAAAATGGCAACAATATGTAGCCATCCTGTGTGTAACAAGAGATCATTAAGTGCTGGGAATGTTGCTGTTATTACTATTGCTTAATGTCTTGACATCTCCTCCACTACCTTGACAAACTTGGAATTAAACCAAAAACATGCATTTTTTTTTGAAAACCTTTTGATATAATCCAATTGTGTGCCGAGATTGTATGCTGAAATAATCAAATAAAAAAAGTTACACATTTTCACTCGTTTATTTACAGCAGCGAGCTGACATTGACGGTTCAATAACCTGAGGAAGCAGTCTGTAGAACAGCATCACTTAATCCCAGTAAGAAACCCCTGGGTGTGCGCGTCTTTGGTTTTTATAACATATCAAAAAACAACAAGTCATCTGACTCAGTAGATTCATGCACATATTTGAAAAGGAAATGCTGATGGGATTCATCAGTCTCTCAGTCACTCAAAAGATCCCATTTAGACATGCCGTTTCTATAGTTACGTAACAGTTGTGTTTCTCTTATGTTGGGCCAATTAGTATTTGCACCAAAGAGGAGAAAAGACCAGAAGCAAAATGATTGTCAAATACCTCATCCTCACGATCCATGGGTCATAGTTCACTCATATCTTCTGACCTGCTTATGAAACGTCCTACTGAGGTAGATTAATATATACTTTCCTACTTAATATATTTCTAGATTTGTACAGTATATTTATAACCTGCCAATATGTAACGTAACAATGCTGTGTGCGTTATGCATTTATAATGTATGTATAGTGGCATCAAATCCACTAACTAAATACTAATGTTGTTGCTTCATACATAATTTAACCATCACAAACCATTGTATAAATAAATACATTTCAAACACTGGTCACATACCAGGCAGCATATACACATAAAATGTGCATCACACTGGCATTTTTAAGTGACGAGTAAGGACAACGTGTGTGTACTTACAAATTTAAAAAACTGCCAAGTTCACCTGAATGAGCAACTGATCACTTGTTGGTGCCCATGTCAACATGAAACAGTATTACATTGATGCTGTCCACTCCTGAAGACTCCTGAAGCTTTATGTGCAGCAACGTGGACAAAGAAAGTGTGCTTGGGGCCAGCACAATCTCTCACAGCGGAGTGCGATGTGCTGCGGCGAACCCCAACCTTTAGACACAGTGACGTGTGACCCTATCAAATATACTACGCTTACACCTCTTCGCTAAATGGCACGAAATGGCTGCATTTCATATGGTCAGACACTTCCGGTCCGTCTGGCTTAAACCACCACCTTCAATGTGTCTTAACTTTCTCTGGTCTTCGGTTTCTGACTGGGACTCACTACTACATGGGTACAGCCGCTGGTACTCTGTCAGGACCGACACCACCCCGTCCCGACCAAACTGCCTGGCGTCATCCAGGGGTGTGTTTCCCCACCTGATAACACAGAGAAAGATAATGAGCGGCCAGGAAAAAGCTTTGAAACGGGCGTACAGCTACAGAGGCAAATGTGGTGCGAGGCAAAGGGAAACAAGTGACACAATGAGACTCAGTTGAAGACATCACTCTAGCTCTGAACTATTCTGGTGTAGCAGAGTGATTTTAATGATCTGGGCACTCTACTTTATCCATGTCAAAAATGGCCTTTATTATGGAACATTTCTCAGAGACGTGTGAGTTATTAAAAGTGTCAGGCAGAGGCAATGGTGTCCCTACCTGTCCTTTATATGGGGGTTCACTTGACACGTCCCTGTTAGGAAGATCACCGCTTCCACATTACCTGAGTAAAACGGGAAGGAAGAATTCAACTTCAATATACGGCAATGCGTTTTGTGCAACCCACCAGTGATGCATTCACATCTCTGTGGTCCACACAAGCGAAGCCATCCACTCCAATTCAACCATATCAGCCACACTTGAATTCCAAATGTGAACGCTAAGGTTGAAGCACATGTTTATGTGGGAGTAACAGTATTATCATGACAAATTACAGGGTCACCTTCAGCTGACGCCACGTGGAGGGCTGTACGAGAATCGTAGTCTTTCTCTTCCATGTCCACAGCCGAGAGAGCAAACCTTGGGGGGAGGACAGGAGCGAGAGAAGGAAGAAAAGCAGAGTAGAGCAAAAGGTTAATTGGAATGACAGATGGCCGAGACGAAGAGATAAGGGATTCGAAGACAAATGACTTTCTGAAAAGCTCTACAGTGATGATATTGAAGTTAACCGAAATTGATTTGATACGAGGGGTCGTCTGTTCCATGCAAAACATGCATTTAAATGTATTATGGAAATCATTTCACAAGTTTCTTCTTGTCTGTCTGGCGCCCAGCCCTTGGTTAATTTCTTATAAAATATAATTTCTTATAAATCATTAGGACCGACTATGACAGATTGAATTTATATAACTTGTCTCCCCGGGTTCCGTCTTTACCTCCTCAGGGCAGAGACATCTCCACTGTAAGCTGCAAACATCAGGTTCACCACTGACCTGTTCTGAAGGGGGCAGAAGAAAACATCTCAATGATGGGCGATCAACATAGAAGAAGGCTATTGAAGCATAGAGGTGTTTCAAGTGTTGTAAAGGAGACAACAGAAAACATGAATTTTCCAGAGAGTTTAAAAGGTTCAAATAAGAAAAAATTTAAAATAAGTATTTCGTGTGTACTCTATCCCTTACTTACCCTATCATCAAGTGATTGTCTGCGAGGGTCCAGCTTCCTTGCAAAGTGTCTCAGGTTGTCATAGTTATGGAAGTTGAAGAGAGAAACCAGCTCCTGATCAATCAGCAGATAGAAGGGGTCAATACAGACAGGAAAATGACCGAATACTCTACTATTCAACATTCTATTCTACTTGAATCTTCCATTTCCACAATGTCTCATGCAGTTACAAAGTATACTTTCTAAATGTAAAAAAAAAAAAAAAAAAAAGGCCATCACCGAGAATAAATATCGACTGCTGGGTTTGACAAAAACATGAGTCATAGGTTATTGGAATTCTTCTCGTCTGTGTACCTGACAGAAGTGAATGCCTCGGACACTATTTCCGACACGGTCTAACGGAGGAGACCAACACATTATTCCCATGACATTAGGGACCACCAGCAGTACTGCACCAGAAACACCAGACTTAGCAGGTAAACCCACCTGGGAAAAAGAACAGGCGAAATGAAGGTTAGCAGTACACTTATAACCAGCCGGGTGTATCTCAAATAGTCTCAAATAGATTCCTGTCTTCAAAAAAAAAAGCAATACAATTCAGTTGGGAACATAGAGACATTGTAAACAATACAACATCCCCAGTCCTTACATCAACCCACACCCACGGCACCCATCCCTCCTATCCCACCCAACCCCACCAAGGCATCACACCAAGACGGTACAAAACAAATAAACAATAACAGAAACAAAAAAACAATAGCAATACATTCTGACAATAGCAATAACGTGTCTCCTCTCATTTAACTACTCATCTGACAACATAGGATAGGTGAAAGAAATATGGCACATCTGAGATAAAGGGGAATGTTCTAATTGACCACATACTGTGTATAGTAGGATAAGGCCACCTCGGGTCATTGACCTCTGACCTCTGTTTCTCAATAACTCACATGGAAAGCGAACTGGCCAGAGAAGTCGTACATTCCACAGGAATGCATGAGGCTCAGGGTGTTCCGAACGGCCTCCGCACTCAGAACCTGCTCGCCTGTGATTGGACAGATGCCCCCGTTGGCCAGTGTGGCAGCCATGACACTGCCTGACTCACACGTCACCTCGATGGAGCACAGCTGAGAGGAAAACAGAGAATAGTTAAGACCTCTGGTTTGCTGTAGAGGGTAGTACTTTAGTCGAATACTACAGTGTTTCCACCAGGGACAGAAAGTCGGAGATAGATTCAATCCGTAGCGCTGTAGATCTGCGCTGTAGATCTGCGCTGTAGATCTGCGCTGTAGATCTGCGCTGTAGCGTGATTGAAATTTAAAGGCAATGTTCCCGCGTTCGCAGAGACTGCATTCATGGTAAACACTGCATATGTAGGTTCAATCGAAAATCACCTTCCAATTTTCCATCGCACTACAGCGCAGACCTTCAGTGCTACGGTTTCAATCTAGGCCTAGGAAAAAGCTAAAGACCTTCTTGGATTCAACAGCAAACTTCTTAAAAAATGAGTCTCACCTGGAAGTAGAAGTCGAGGGCTGCAATCATATCTGCATTCTTAGGGAAGCACTGTCAGGCAAAATGAGAGAGAGGCCACAGTTTTAGATCGCAATCAACAGGTAACTTAGATCACAATCAACATGTGTTTACGGACATATTCAATCAATCCTTACCCCAGTCTGCTGTCCCTACATGCTTCAAGAGGGCCACCATTGTTCCTGTTCCCAAGAAAGCTAAAGTAACTGAGCTAAACGACTACCATGCCACTCACTTCTGTCATCATGAATTGCTTTGAGAGACTAGTCAAGGACCATATCACCTCCAGCCTACCTGACACCCTAGACCCACTCCAATTTGCTTACCGCCCCAATAATATTTACATACCCTACATTACTCATCTCATATGTATATACTGTACTCGATACCATCTACTGCATCTTGCCTATGCCGTTCTGTACCATCACTCATTCATATATCTTTATGTACATATTCTTCATCCCTTTACACTTGTGTGTACACGGTTGTAGTTGTGGAACTGTTAGGTTAGATTACTCGTTGGTTATTACTGCATTGTCGGAACTAGAAGCACAAGCATTTCGCTACACTCGCATTAACATCTGCTAACCATGTGTATGTGACAAATAAATGTTAAAACATTTAAAAATTGTTTATGACTCATAGTCTAAGAGTTTAGGAATTGATATAACTATTGGTAAGACTCCGTGAAGCTCAAACACCCAGACTCACTTTTTTCTCCTTCAGGTAGTAACCAATAGCAAAATTCCTATCTCCGGTCTCTTTCTCTGACTGGAAACTGTGAAGGCAAATACATATCGCAAGCAGTTTATCGCACCACAAAGTGAAGTTATTGCGTGGGCTGCAACATTGGATAATTGCATTTGCATATTATAACATTCAATTCGACACTCACGTAGCGTTGCTGAAGCCCACATACTCTGTGCCGGCCATCTTCTTTAAGTATTCCATTACCTACGATAAAAGATGTGTCAGCTGTGAGATGAAAGTATACACCGAATGTACAAAACGTTAAGAACAACTGCTCCTCCCATGACATAGACTGACCAGGTGAATCTAGGTGAAAGCTATGATCCCTTATTGATGTCACTTGTTAAAGCCACTTCAAATCAGTGTAGATGAAGGGGAGTGGTCAGGTTAAAGGAGGATTTTTAAACCTGGAAACAATTGAGACATTGATTGTGTATGTGTGCCATTCAGAGGGTGAAGGAAAAATAAGTGCCTTTTTAACGGGGTATGGGGTATGGTAGTAGGTGCCAGGCGCAAAAGTTTGTGTCAAAAGAACTGCAACACTGCTGGGTTTTTCATGCTCAACAGTTCTGTTTTTATCAAGAATGGTCCACCACCCAAAGGACATCCAGCCAACTTGACACAACTGTGGGAAGCATTGGAGTCTACACCTTGTAGAGTCCATGCCCCGACAAATCGAGGCTGTTCAGATGGCAAAAGGGGGTGCAACTCAATATTAGGAAGGTGTTCTTAATGTTTTGTACACTCAGTGTATAACATGTACATTGTTACAAGTAAGACGTGTCAGAAATCTGAAATCTTAAAGGATACTCACATAATCAAACCGCTCTGCCTTGTTTGAGTTAGGCTGTAAAAAAATAAATAATAATAATTCAGTACGGTATTTCTGTATTGACACTATGCAGAGAGCTTTTCGGCCCCTAGGTGGCAGTGTTTGTGTATTCTAGCACAGCGTGCTGTTGGTGTCAGACAGATTCTGGGTGGGCGTGTGGGGTACATTTAGTCACGGTGTCTGTCTGTCCGCCTGTCTGTCCACGTGTGGTAATGTGATGAGTATGACATGGGCTTGCAGCTGCGGGGCAGGTTATTGCCCTGCTTGGGTTTCAGGGTCCAGTGAAAGATTGCCGCCAAGTCGTTAAGTCACCAAAAAGGGCAGAGACTAGTACTTCCCCTTACTGCTCTGAGCCACCCTGTCCTGAAAGGTCAGAGACGATCTGAAACATTACGGTGACTAGTTGAGTTGTCCTCAAGGAATAGGTTTCTTCTGACGTGGTGCAACCCATGGCTTGTTGATCAGTGATGTTCTGGATGGAGTGTTCATGGAGTAGTGGCACGTTTTTTCCAACTCGTAACTTCTGAGAGTTCTGCTCCCTCTGAAAGATCAACTGAAATTTGCACAACCTTTATAAATATCAAATTGAATAAACTCAAATTAAAACTTGCTAGTGGTGCTGCACTGACTTGGACGAGTACAAGTAGTACAGTATGTGCAATAGACTTATTAGCCAATTAAATGACGTTCGGGACATCTCCATCTGTTCTTGCTTCATGTACCCAGTGCAGTCAAAAAGTCGATTTTTCTGTTTTTATATATATTTCCACACTATGAGGTTGGAATAATGCTGTGAAATTGTGTACATAAAAAAAAAAAAGACTGCTTAAAATTTCAGCCTGTTTTGGTATGGAGTTTTGGCCTGCCTGACTGGTGACGTCACCAGGTGGTAAATGAGCTAATAGACCAATAAGAGAGTGAGTTCCAAACCTCTCTGTCAATAACAGCTAGTTTTCCCCACCCCACTCAGACCACTCCCAGACAATCCTAGCAAAATTCTTGCATGAGAAATTGACTCTTCGTTAAGCCCAGCCCCAGAATTTCTTGATTAGCAAGGGGTGGTCTGTGTTTAATTTAATTGTTTATTACAAACACAGTTTGAGATCATTGTGAGGGGATTTCACCATTGGTTGAATGGGGATGTGTTATCCGAGGTTGCAACAGTAACCAAGGGGGGTGTGGCTTAGGGAAGGGTCAATTGCCCTTCGCTAAGAAGCTTTTTTTTTCTATTTTTGACCATTTTAATTGAAAACAATCACAGTAAGGTACTTATTTGTTACCCAGAAATATGATATGATATTGAGATAAAAACATCTGCATTGGACCTTTAAAGGACCCTAATGTAGACATTTTCATTTCACTTTGTCATTATGGGGTATTGTGTGTAGATGGGTGAAAAAAATAAATAATATTTAATCAACTTTGAATTCAGGCTGTAACACAACAAAATGTGGAATAAATCAAGGGATATGAATATTTTCTGAAGGCACTGTAATTGTTACCCAGAAATGATATGATATTGAGATAAAACCGTCCGTATCAGACCATTAAAGAACCCTGTGATTGTCAAAGACGTAAACACACAAACACACCTACTCTTTCCAGCTGTCTCATTGGCCTGACTCCCCCCACACCCCCAACCGTAACCCCCTTCCCCACTACTGTACGTGACCCGCATAGCCAAGAGGCATATCTCTCCGGTCAGCTGGTAGGGACAGGCAGCCAGGCAGGGGGGGAAAAACACAGTAGAATAGAGGTCCATCTCTACATAAGGCAGTGGCCATCCCTCTTTCCCCACTGCTTTAGCTGTTAGAATGAGGGCAATGCTGACTGATAGGGAGTCAGCTGGTGATAGCTTATTGACCTCTGTCCACACAATATAGGGCAATTGGTCAATGATTGACGGCAAAGTCTGACCGTGACACTTGGCTGTACTAGTTATGACAGTTTTCCTGATTTCTTGTATATCTGATGTTGGAGTGGATTTGGTGTATAGCAGTTTGCATTCATACAGTATATGCAATGCAATGCTTAATCTGTGTGAATGTAATGTACTACTGATTTTGTTTCAGTTATCGAGCAAAGATTAGAGCTCTAATTCCAAAACCTCATGAAAATCTTATAAGAGGTTATACAACGGGTGGGTCTAATCCTGAATGCTGATTGGTTAAAACCGCATTACAGCCGGTGTCTATTCCACAAGTTACCACCGGCTAACTCTATGATGTTAAAATGCCTATTTACGCTGTTCAATATGACTGTGCAATCCACTGTCTCATCAGCCCAGCCAGCCAATTTATAAACTTGATCTCCATTATAAAAAGCATCAAGACATTATCTCACATTTCTTTTAGAGTAAAACGCCTAACACCAGTGCCAATATATCCTCCAAACATCGGCTTCGAGGGCATTATCACTTAATTATAACATCAGTGCACCCAGGAATCCCCTTACCTTGAGCAGAGAACTGATGACAATAGCCCCGGCGTTCACCATAGGGTTGTGTGGTTTATCTGTCCAGAGAGAGAGAGGACAATGTTGTCACTGTCGTGCACTCCACCACCACCCTATAACCTAAAGATATGTCCAGTAAAATAACTTCCACTAAGAAAGTTAACACATGCATGTGTGTGCCAGAGATGAACATATGTAATGGCACCTAGCCAGCTGAGAGGGAACCTGCAGATAAGATGCATTGACTTGCTAATGATCAGATTACCTGTTCTTGCTCTATTTTTTTTATATATATTTTTTACCTTTATTTAACCAGGCAAGTCAGTTAAGAACAAATTCTTATTTTCAATGACGGCCTGGGAACAGTGGGTTAACTGCCTGTTCAGGGGCAGAACGACAGATTTTGTACCTTGTCAGCTCGGGGATTTGAACTTGCAACCTTTCGGTTACTAGTCCAATGCTCTAACCGCCCCGGAAGGATTGTAAAGATTCAACTTGACTTTATTGACTGTACCTACAGCTTGTTGCAATCATTGGTCAAGCTGATGGATATTTTCCCCTGTAGTTGCAGAGAGGTTGGCTCTCTTGTCTTACCACAACTGTTTACTGAAATGTGTAAGTGTTTGCTTCCACGGTGTGACATTGGAATAAACTATTTACTACCCTACAACCGAGTTAGGTTAGATCAGGCAATAGTCAACGTTATCATTTGAGGGTTCAACGTAAGGACGTTTCCCCCCCAGTACTTAGATGCATTCAAGTGTGGAGCATCTACATAGAAGTGGATACAGAGACATGGGTCTTTCTATGAACTAGGGTACCGCTGAGGATTTCCTACACTGGACAACTTGTTACAGTTGTTGATAAGTCATTGATAATAATTGGCCATTTTTTTCTTGTCATTGCATTGAGATATAAGGTGGATCATAGCTTTTTAAACATTTTTTAACCTTTATTTAATTAGGCATGTCAGTTAAGAACAACTTATTATTTACAATGAAGGCCTAGGAACAGTGGGTTATGACAGTGTAAGTTGTCATTATATCACATGTAAAGCATTAATCAGTTCAATTTGACATGGAACTTGAACCATGTAAGAATCCTGGTTCTAGCTGTCACAGTTGTTAAATATAGGAGATCTCAGAAATGCAGCGTAACTACATATTATGGATTGAAAACAGTTTTCATGGGTACACATGTCCAAAATAACAATTGTGTTGCGAAATCGAATCCTTCTAACCGAAAGTCACCTTACACTGATAATTAAAACCTAAATCGGTACTGCCATTAAAGTGGTTCTTGAGCATTTGGTGCCAAGCTGATTAGATATGCAGGGATATTTTCGCACATCGTCATCTGATCTCGGAAGGAATTTTCCCGAATGACAGTCAAGTGACGAACAGCTGTTGTGATAGTGCAATGCGATGCAGCAACAGCCCAAGTGCTGGAGAAAAAAAAACTGTTCGCAAGGAATGTCCAGTATGTTTTGGCTCTCATTTGTTAAATTGGCGAAGACAGTTGTGCCTGGATCCACGTTGGGATCTAATATCCCTAGCGAATGGAGGTTGATCATCTGTTTGTCTGCTTGATTTGCAACAGGGTCTCGTTAGAATTAGCAGAGAAAGCATCAAGGTAATGTGTTCATGTTTTTGTGCCTTGGTCTGGACACCAAGGCTACTGTGCGCAATCGTGTAGGATAGACTATTGCGCAACACCCAAAAATAGTCCTATGGATTTTTCTGGATATAATGACAACAAATGACATAGCCTAGTGGGCTTATTAACAATATGATCTGGTAATGAAATAACACGACAGATACATACTTTTTTTCATGTTACAACTGCAATTATAAACATAGGGGCTTGAAGTTGCCTACTTGAAATTGAATTTGGAGCTCAGAAATGCAAGTACTGGAATAGGCCTTACCATGAAAATCAGAAATTTCCTCAAGTTGGTGATTGAAAGTCCTTGTAATTATTGTATCCAATTTACAAGTTCTCCTCCTCCCTTATAATTGTCCGTAATTTAATTTTGTATCCGTTTTTGTGAGAGATGTGGCCACTTTCGTTTGTTTCCCGCGGCTTCAATTGAAGGGTGTTGCGCAACGCTGTCGTGGTCAAACCAAGTGCGGTTATTATGAGAACGATATCTAACATCTAATGTAGGATTCAACTTGACTTTCCATACAAGTCAGTCAATTAAAAAATGAATCTGTTTTTTGGTAACTTTCTCATTATAAAAACAGCGATGGTGAGATTCAAATGGTGATATTAATGCTACTGCCACAAACTACAGACAAACCGCCAAATTTACATCCAATGTATTAAATCTGGCAATGTCCACATTATTCTCAAATATTTTAGAATGTAATAATAGTTTGAATATCAATGCAGGGCCTAAAAAATGAAAGTGGTAATGGCCTACTTTTTCATTTTCTTTTAACGCTTTTTGAGGGGAGATCTATACTACGCCCTATTTGTGCAATTATATACATTATACAATTGCATTACATCAAGGTCCTTGTAAATGAAAACGAAGTGCTTGACAAAGTCTCTGAAAGTCCTTGAATTTGACTTGCCAATGTCTGTATGAACCCAGCTTTAAAACGATCCTTAGTCCTAGGCCTATAGAACCCAAAATAATTCTACCTGGAACCAAAAAGGGTTCTCCTATGAGGACAGCCGAAGAATCCTTTTAGGTTCTAGATAGCACCTTTCTTTCTAAGCGTGTAGGCAGATAGGGTTAGGGTAACAGTCTCTCACCCTCCTCATCCAGTGACAGCTGGTTGAATTTGAGTCCGCTGGGCTCTTTGCCCACGTAGCGATGCACATGCTCAGTGCCAATCTCGTGCACAGCGATGGCGTACTCCAGAGGCTTCACACATGATTGAAGACAGAATGGAACCTTGGTGTCACCTGCAGAATGTCTGCCTCACGCCAGCAGGGCACAGGGGAGAGATCATGGGACAGTGAGAGGAAGGCTGAGGTGAAAGCAGATACAGAGGAGGATTCTACATGAACAAGTTAGGCAGACACTGACAAGGCAAGATGGGGTGGTGGGGGGGGGTGACATGCGAACTGCCTGTTCAATGCTCTTCATTTCAGTGACATGGGATAAGTGTGTTAAAATGGAAACCAGTGGGGGATAAAAGGAGACGATGTACATAGAGCAGATAACACAAATGCTGTAATCTCACCTCTGTCCATCCACGGTGCATAGTGACACACCCCACAGATCAGGGCTGAATTTAGCCAGTTGGGGAATATAATCTGCCACCTGAGCAAAAGAGGGCACACACACACACACACACACACACACACACACAAAGGAATGGAGTGGATAAGTCACGTGTCATGCATGTCAAAGGCAGGTATGTACAGTACATGTGTGTATAGCATGTGCATGCGTCTGCGAATGTACAGTGTGTGCATGCTTTCATTTAGTACATGCTTGTGAGTGCGTTTTCAGTGAGCTCTGGTCCGTGAGCTTGTGTGCGGTGATGTAACCTAGCGAATGTTTTTTTTTAATGCGTGCAAGCAAATGTTTGGTGGTGTGCTTATTTTAGCATTCATTTGTGAATGTATAGCTGTGTCTGTGTACAGTATGTGAAAGATCGTTTTTAACGTGGGAATGAATGTGTGTATTGTGTAGCCCAGCGGTTCGCAACCTTTTCCATTTCCCTGATACCATCATTGTCGAAAGCTCTTGAGGACCAAATCAAATGTTCTCAATTTTAGCAGTGCATTTAACACACTAAAAGGCCTATTATAAACACCCCAAAAACATCTACAGACCACCCGCAGTGCACCGGTCCACGGACCAAAGGTTTGAACACAGAACTCACGTGTCCCCCAACCTGCCTCTGGGTGCTGTAGTACAGCTGGTTGATGTTGGACGCAAATGCCTCAAAGTCTGGGATGATGAACTTCCTCCTGAACGCCTGGGTCAGCAGCAGGATGTTAGCGCCCACACACCTGAAACGCATACATACATATCACACACATACTTCAGATACTCACTGTGGCTCAGTTGGTGGAGCGTGGTGCTTGCAACGCTAGAGTTGTGGGTTCGATTCTGGCTGGGGTCAGCCGTACAAACGTATGCACACACACTGCGATCAGTCACATTAGATTTTTTTTTTAAATAGTATAACTACTGTATTATCACACACAGTGTCAGTAGCCTATAGCCCCAATACAAGGCTGTTGACTCTTATGCAGTGTCTAGGATGTATCAGGGCTAAGTGACCTGTAACTGTGGAGCAGATACACCACTGACCCTATGACGAAATCCTAATGACACCAACAACCTAAAAACTGGACCCCAACCCGTGACCAAATTAAACGCTGAGAATAGACAGCCTATCATATTGTAGACACACACCTACCACTAGACAAACATTGCGCTAAGTTTAGTAAGCACTGACATGATCTCAAAGAACGGCATTGAAAATTGCTCTCATAGCTGTGATGAGCCGAAAGATCCGTCGGGACTTGTTAATACGCAACCTGGTTTCGAGTTTGGGGCACTGGGGAAGCGAGCAGAAGGATCGCATCATTTATAGAAATGGGATTTTTTTTAGTGGCCTATCGCTAGTGACCACCACAGAAGAAAAGACCCATGTCTAATCACAACACATTCTTATTCTGTTCTACATGACTTTCTGTGTGTGTGTGTGTGTGTGTGTGTGTGTGTGTGTGTGTGTGTGTGTGTGTGTGTGTGTGTGTGTGTGTGTGTGTGTGTGTGTGTGTGTGTGTGTGTGTGTGTGTGTGTGTGTGTGTGTGTGTGTGTGTGTGTGTGTGTCTTTGGACCTAGTTTAGAAACAATACCAAGCACAACACCAAGTATCAATCTATGATTTACAAAGGGACTGTATATATGCAGTATTCAATCACTGGAATATAGTAATTCAATGTAAGAAGAAGTCTACCAGACAGGACTCGCTACTGTAGCAGGCCAGTGTCTGAATCATCACGGCATTCATTAAGTTAGCTTTGCCACTTAGGAAGTAATACTGTTTGGACAGCAGTCTAGAGTCCATCAGACCTTGCTGATAAGCCGAGCTCCTAATACAACCAGCCGTCTGCAGTTCACCCACTGCGCTGGCCTTTCATTAGCTCCTGTCCAGCCTTAAGCCCTGCACAAATGTCATACTCTGTTCGCCAACAATTCCAGAACTCTCTCTCTCTCTCTCTCTCTCTGCATGTGTTACGTTCACATGTGCATCAGTGAGGATCAGAGGCAGCTGTCGTCCATTAAACCGACAGACGCTGTCCATCTGTTTTCGCCTCACATTAACCGCAACAGAAACACTGCTTATACACCCACATTCAAACATCCCTGACAATCAAAACATCCCTTCCATAACAAATCTCCACCTGTCCACTGTAGAGGTATGAGGAGCAGACACAGATACAGGCAGAGAGAGAGAGTGGAAGAACAAAGTAATGGATGTTTCTCGTTAACACTGGGGGCAATAGTATAAACAGTTCCTCCGCACAGTGAAATATAAATATACTATCAAGAAAATGCAATGTAAAAAAATAAAATGGGATAAGGTGTGTGTGGTGTTTTGCCAATCAGCCAGAAGAATGAGAATACTCTACGTGGGATAGAGAAAGACACAATACAGCATGCAAACTTTCAGAATTAAATCATCAGTGTTTACTAGTAAATACTCTCTCTAAACCATCCTACAAGATCATTTATATGATAAAAGGGCCAAATAAGGATGTATCCATTCCATCTAATCCCAAATCATTAGAGAAAAGAATAAAACTTTATTGTCCATCCAGGATGGACATTTTTCCATTAAAAGAATCAAATACACATAGATTCTCACATCAGACACATTTAAAAACAGTCAGTCCATCATGTTGCATACACTAACAACAGAGGACAGTAATACATTCACTCACAAACGACCACAGTCCCAACTGCACTAGATAGATAAGTACATTATACCGATACAATTTACTTTACATTCAGTAGTCCAACAGCACAAGGAACAAATTCATGTTTGAACACGTTCTTCTCGGCCATGGTCATTCTGAAGCGCCGGCCAGAGGGAAGCCTCTCCAACTGAGGGTGTAGAGAGTGGGGGGTCGCCAACGACAGCCAGTGTCTTCTTTTTGGTTGCCTTGTGAAACAGACTGCTCAAATGTGCCTGTGGTCGACCAATTACTTTGCTGGCTGTGTTTACTATGCTGGTCAGTTTGCTTTTGCTCCTCACACTCAGATGACTATACCAGACTGTCATATTGAACGCGAGGATGCTCTCCACCAAGCTGCTGTACACCCTCTCCAGAACATCCTGTCTGACCCCCAAACCCATTTCATTTCCTGATTGAGAACAAGTGTGGGCTTGCTTTTAAATTAAAAAAAATACAACCTGCATTCTCTGTATAACTTAGCTTGTTATCAATTTGTGTCCCTTGGTATTTTAAACACTCAACCACCTCTACTGGTTGGTCGTTCAGAGAGAGTGGTTGGGACATTGGTAAGAATGGTAGCCCTTTTCACTCACAGCTCCTGTCATCCTGTATACGGGTTGAAAACGATTTTGCCATCGATAAGCAAAATTGGAACCCAGCGGCTGTACAGTAAAATACTATACATGACGTCAGAGCTTAGGTTCTCCGGTTATCAGCGTTGTATGGGTCTTGACTGAGCGCAGTTATAAACTGGAGCACCGCGCACAACAAAACGATTCCCCCATCCCTCCCGCTAATTGGGCTAACTTTTGCACCTTTGTTGTCGTATGAGTGAGGGAAATGCTGTAAACACAGAGGGGTCGATGTGTTCTGAAAGATGAGATTTTCAATAAATATCACTTTGATGTCACACAAGCAAACCGCACACCCGTGGGTCCAAATCTACACTTCACATTTCTACATTTGAAAACGTGTCATTTACAGTATCAACCTTTATGATTGCTGTGTATGATCCACAGTTAGAAGGATGACATGCGCTACAGCCTGGACAGAATGAGCCTGCATTTGTCGTATTGTGAAGAAAATTTGCCGCAGAACACACACTTGAATGCACGCCATTCTATGCACACAAACAATCACAATCTGTTAGTCTGAAGTGCCTTTTAAAAGCCGAACCATGTATGAGCATATTTTACAGCTTAGCTAGCCATGTTGGCAATAGAATAAGCTTTCAAATGATTCCCGCCTGACCCAAATGGCGATTTTCAAATGGACCGTTTTTTGGGGGATTGTGTAAACAACAAGAGTAATTGTGTGAGGGTGGGGACACAGGGCTGTATTACAAATACAAAGGGGCAAGTGTGCTTGATTCAGTTCCTCAATGGCAAAGCTAGGAGAGCTCAAACAAGCACCTTATAGTTGAAGGCTCTTTCCTTGAGTCATACAAGTGCATTGAAATGACTAAGGAACTGTGTAAAGTTTGGAGAGGTGTGTGGCCACACCAAGTTAGACCTTTCACTCAAACCTATGTTATCTTTTTTTCCCTCATCTTGCACATGCTTCAACATGCATGTTACTGGATGTATCTAAAGTATTTTGTTATTGACAAATGCTGTGTAAAGTACCGTAAATGTAAAATGCACATAGAATCAACAGTGTCATTTTGGGGATTCAGCGTTGTGTTGTGTCCTCATCTTTGGTCTGATCATTTCCCCGTTAATCTCCAAAGTGTCGTCTTTCAAATTGCATGCCTATTCTTATTATATTTCTTCTGTTAGAGCTACTCCAGGACAGGGCTACTCCTGCCCTATCCTGTTTTAAATGGCCCTATCCTATCCTGGCCCTATCCTGTTTTAAATGTTTTAAATGTGGCCCTATCCATATAGGCCAATTTCCACAAGTGTAAGGGGTTAACGTGAAAATAGAGCATTGCTCACTTCCTGAAGAGTTTCGGGTCCATCATGACTGTTCCGGCAGAGTCCTGCATTGACTGGCGCAGCTGACGCATACAGTCACTCAGCCTGGGATCCGATGTCAATAAACCTGTGCTCCTCAACGCCTGGAAGAAGGAAAAAGGAACATTTGCAAAATGAGAGTGAGAAAGAGAGACAATTAGACCGAGATAAATGAGAAGGGAGAGGGGGGGGGTTGTGGTGAGCTGATCAACACTGACACACCATCTCTAGAGTAGGGAGTTCCATATTTGAGCTCTCTCAGTAGACTGCTGAGCTAACCCCCGTGCTGGTCCTGCAGATGCTGGGCCTAATAGAGTAGATATATATTTGTACATAATGATAAGGACATGCGTAGTACATTAAAAGGTTAATAATCATAATAATAATAATAATAACTTTTTATTTTCGTTTTTAGAGAAAACTAAGGTTATACAGGACTACAATAATTGTTTTAGTGTGTCATCTTCAATACCTGAAGTGAGCAACCACAAGGGTTCAAGCAGTCCTGTAAACGACTCTGTAAAGGAGGAAGAGACATACTGTACCTACTGTATTGAAATCAGTGGTGTAGAGGTTTTTGTTGCCCACCTTTGGCGGGGAAAAATGCATTAAACGTTTAGGGAGCGCAACTTTTTTTCACCGCAACCAGCGATCAGTTTAGCCACCTACTTTCTTTTTTTTTTTACCAGTACATCACTGATTGAAATCCCTCCCCAAAGCCAACTTCAAGTCATCCTGACAACTATATGCAACAAGTGTGCCTATTTCTGGGGCATCATATGCAGTGACAGCAGACTTGCCTCATGGGAGGATCTGGGAGGTTATTTTCAAGCCTGTGTGTCTGATCAATGCATTAATGATCAACACACACTGCTTGACTGAACTGTTGTGTTTAATTATCGCATGTCAATACTTCACATCGGGCAGTGGCTTTCATGAGAGGCTGATATCAAATTCAGACATACTGTATAGGACAGCAACATTCAAAGCTATATATACTGTGGGAGGTACAGTGTGTGTGTGTAATTTCTGGCAGAAGAAATGATGACAGAATTGTAAAGCTATTGAGATATTGAGATGTTAAATGAGAGAAAGTACTTCAAAGAAACTAGTTAAAAAACAGAATTGCTGGCCTCTCGAGTAGCACAGCGGTCTAAGGCACTGCATCGCGGCGTTGAGGCATCACTACAGCCTGGGGTTGTAGTGACGGGCTGTGTCATTGCCGTCTGTAACCGGGAGTCCCACAGACGACGCACAATTGGCCCAGCGTGGTCCGGGTTAGGGGAGGGTTTGGGGTAGGGGGCCTTTACCTGGCTCATCGCGCTCTAGCGACTCCTTGTGGTGGACCGGGCACCTGCATGCTGACTTCGGTTGTCAGTTGATGGTGTTTCCACCGACACATTGGTGCTGCTGGTTTCTGGGTTAAGCGAGCGGGTGTTAAGAAGCGCGGCTTGGCAGGTCTTGTTTCGACGACTCAACCTTCGCCTCTCCCGAGCCCGTTGGGGAATTGCAGCGATGAGACAAGATCATTATCACGAAATTGGGGGATTAAAAGGGGGGGGTGGATTATTCAGTAACCACAGCTACAGTTCAGTGACAGTCCTTTCAGATCACTGTGTGTTACAGCCAACTCCCCTGCCGTGTCACTGTCATGCTAAACATATACAGCATAACATGACAACAAATGGCAGATCTCCCTCGTCTAAACTGGCAGATCAATCGAAGGTCAAAGCAGATATCATTATGTAAGAATATCAAGCATTGCATCATATTGAAATACAAGGTGGTAAGACATGTTGGTATGTGACATGCACACAGAGATAATACAGTGCTCAGAGAGGAAGAGGCAAAGCGAGAGGCTTGACTCTGCCCCAAAATCTTTCAGCACCAAAAAATCTGCGAGAAGCAGAGAAAGTGTAGCCTGACGGCTCACAGTATATTCTTCCGCTGCTCTGTCGCATGCTACATACTTCAGTCGCGACTGCCATCATAAAAGTTGTTTGTGGGGATGAGGGGCACGAGGGGTGTTGTACAATTAGCGATTGGATCGTCTCTAACATATATAGAGTATCAAAGCCAGTGACTAATTTTCAAACTGCCGCTTTACCCACGTGTTCTGGCTCTGGCCCAACCCATCGGGTTCTGGACCTAGACTAGCTGGCCTAGCTAACTTTAGCCACAACATATTGGAATGTGTATAATGTACACAAATGTGTTATGAAGAAAGAAAATAGTGTAATACGCATGAAATGCGTTGTGATGAAAATCGCATCATACAAATGAAAAAACTGACTTTTTCGTCAAATAAGTAACTTGTGTCTATTTCACAATAAGCTGTGACAATGTGATGCATCCTTTCCCAGCTGACCAAAGCACGGTTTCAGATCACTTTATATAATCGGATCCGTTTTTATTTTCTTCAAAATCGTAAGCTAACAAGGGGTAGGCCTGTGCTTTAAAAAAAAAAAAAAGGTAGGCCTATGCAATACCCTCTCATACCCCCTCAATTCGAGTCTTGGATTTAATTTAACAGCCATTCACTGACACGGAGGTAGGCTATTAAATCCAAGACTCGAATTGAGGGGGTATGAGAGGGTATTGCATAGGCATACCTTTTTAAAAAAAAAATTAAAGCACAGGCCTACCCCTTGTTAGCTTACGATTTTGAAGAAAATAAAAACGGATCCGATTATATAAAGTGATCTGAAACCATGTAAAGAGTACATGGTGGGTGGAGGAATTATGAATATAGCAGCCTATTGCCTAATTTCGTCTGTCAAACCGGTACACCTACCTCTTAAATAGGAAGAAATAGGCTCCAACACAAAGCCCCCTTGTTGTTAGTAAAGTGTAATTAAAATGAAGATGTTTGAAATGAATTATGCCTACTATAATTCGCCTACTTTCAGCACCACGAACTGTCCATTTCCCATTGATTATGCTGTAGCTGCTGCTTCAAGTTTCAGCACCACCATGTCATTTACTCTAATCTGGTCTTACTGTGAGGTCAATAACTCTGATAAATACATCATGGGCAAGAAACATTGTTTTTAATCAAATCAATTATAGTAGTAGCACGCTATCAATGTTGACCTCCGGTCTTCCTCGCCTTCGTTCTCCGCTTCTCAAACAGAACAGAACATAGGCTATAAGGCTAGTCCGCTCACAAGATAACAATGAATTCATTAATTCGGGAAGAAGCCTTTGACTCTCCTCCTGAACTGCCACCATAGCCCTGCACAGCACAGCCCTTGGTTAGGTTTTGATCAGCAAGAGCAGGACGGGGCTCATGGATGGAATATCCATTGCAGTGTGTAATGCAGCTTAGTTTTATTTACACCATCCCAGCAGCTATCTTAGAAATATAACTTTGCTCTGTGCTTCTCCGAGCATGCACTTCATAGCCTATAGGCTACGGATCATTTGATTGAGAGCACACTAAATGACCTATAGGCCTGCTTGATATTGCGCGCCCAGTGGAGATTCAGAAATGAGGGGCGGCATCGGGCACACATCAATATATAGCCTAATGAGAAACTCATTCTAAAACACAGAAAAATATAGAGATTTCATCAATTAAAAATGACATGTCCCTTCCCTGGACTGGATTTTTTTTTTTTAAATACTAAACACTTCCCATGACTGAAATTGAAAAAGCATGACCCTTCCCCATTTTCCTCCAGGTAACCATTCTGTACATTTGGAACCATCCCTAAGGATAATTTAGTTGCTAATGGCAGCCTGCAGTACCCCGGTCGGCCATCAACTTGAGATTCTTAATAAATGGTGGCAGCACTGAGCTGTCCTGGAGTAGCTCAAACTGCACTCTGTCTCTCCATGAGACACCATCTTAAAATAGTCCAATGCAGCCGTTATCTCAATATCAAATCATTTCTGGGTAACAATTAAGTACCTTACTGTGCTTGTTTTCAAAAAAAGAATAAAAAATAGCTTCTTAACAAAGAATTTAGCTAGGACTGTCTGGGAGTGGTTCATAGAAGGTAAGGGAAAACTGAAAACTAGCTGTTATTGGCAGAGAGGTTTGGAACTCCATTTTTTATTGGTCCATTAACTCATTTACCACCTGGTGATGTCACCAGGGAGGCCAAAACTCCATCCCACCAAAACAGGCTGAAATGTCACAGTGTGGAAATATACACTGCTCAAAAAAATAAAGGGTACACTAAAATAACACATCCTAGATCTGAATGAATGAAATATTCTTATTAAATATTATTTTCTTTACATAGTTGAATGTGCTGACAACAAAATCACACAAATCAAATGTATCAACCCATGGAGGTCTGGATTTGGAGTCACACTCAAAATTAAAGTGGAAAACCACACTACAGGCTGATCCAACTTTGATGTAATGTCCTTAAAACAAGTCAAAATGAGGCTCAGTAGTGTGTGTGGCCTCCACGTGCCTGTACGACCTCCCTACAATGCCTGGGCATGCTCCTGATGAGGTGGCGGATGGTCTCCTGAGGGATCTCCTCCCAGACCTGGACTAAAGCATCCGCCAACTCCCGGACAGTCTGTGGTGCAACGTGGCGTTGGTGGATGGAGCGAGACATGATGTCCCAGATGTGCTCAATTGGATTCAGGTCTGGGGAATGGGCGGGCCAGTCCATAGCATCAATTGCGTTCCTCTTGCAGGAACTGCTGACACACTACAGCCACATGAGGTTTAGCATTGTCTTGCATTAGGAGGAACCCAGGGCCAACCGCACCAGCATATGGTCTCACAAGGGGTCTGAGGATCTCATCTCAGTACCTAATGGCAGTCAGGCTACCTCTGGCGAGCACATGGAGGGCTGTGCGTCCCCCCAAAGAAATGCCACCCCACACCATGACTGACCCACCGCCAAACCGGTCATGCTGGAGGATGTTGCAGGCAGCAGAACGTTCTCCACGGCGTCTCCAGACTCTGTCACGTCTGTCACATGTGCTCAGTGTGAACCTGCTTTCATCTGTAAAGAGCACAGGGCGCCAGTGGCGAATTTGCCAATCTTGGTGTTCTCTGGCAAATGCCAAACGTCCTGCACGGTGTTGGGCTGTAAGCACAACCCCCACCTGTGGACGTCGGGCCCTCATACCACCCTCATGGAGTCTGTTTCTGACCGTTTCAGCAGACACATTTGTGGCCTGCTGGAGGGCTCTGGCAGTGCTCCTCCTGCTCCTCCTTGCACAAAGGCGGAGGTAGCGGTCCTGCTGCTAGGTTGTTGCCCTCCTATGGCCTCCTCCATGTCTCCTGAATTACTGGCCTGTCTCCTGGTAGCGTCTCCATGCTCTGGACACTACGCTGACAGACACAGCAAACCTTCTTGCCACAGCTCGCATTGATGCGCCATCCTGGATGAGCTGCACTACATGAGCCACTTGTGTGGGTTGTAGACTCCGTCTCATGCTACCACTAGAGTGAAATTACCGCCAGCATTCAAAAGTGACCAAAACATCAGCCAGGAAGCATAGGAACTGAGAAGTGGTCAGTGGTCACCACCTGCAGAACCACTCCTTTATTGGGGGTGTCTTGCTAATTGCCTATAATTTCCACCTGTTGTCCCATTCCATTTGCACAACAGCATGTGCAATTTATTGTCAATCAGTGTTGCTTCCTAAGTGGACAGTTTGATTTCACAGAAGTGTGATTGACTTGGAGTTACATTGTGTTGTTTAAGTGTTCCCTTTATTTTTTTGAGCAGTGTATATAAAACAGAGAGAAATCACATTTTTTGACTGCACTGGGCCTTTAACCGACTTCCTTGGCTTCAAATGCGCTATATGAGTCTTGGCATGGAAATGAATGGTGTCACGTGATTAATTGCTTTGTTTATTCATATACAGTCATTGGTTGGAGCCATCTAAAAACCATTGCCAGTGTTTCTTTGATTCAATGTTAAAAAGCCATGTTGATGATGATTCAAAGGCCATGACACAATGGCCTGTCAAATACCACGCCGTGCCACAACACCACCCAGCCTTCGAATAGAGCCCGGTACCCTGTACAGTTCAGAGTTCATTTGAATATGCATATGAGGGGCACCAAGAAAGGCTCCGAAGGTATGAATTATGGTGTAAAAGCACTGGGAGGGGACACTGGACACAGAGTCTCTTCACACATCGTAACATGCCAAGTTCAGCATGCATGGTGCTATGGATTACTGTGCTTGTATGACCTTTTCACCAACTGAGCTGAGACTTCTATGATGTTTTAAAATCAGGGGATGGACAACTCCAGTCCTCGGGGGCTGGATTGGTGTTACATTTTTCGCCCCAGCTAAAACAACTAACAATGCAATTAGTTTAATCAGCTGTGTTTGCTCGGGATGGGGGGAAAAGTGTGACATCACTCAGTCCTCGAGGACCGGCGCTGCCCATCCCTGTTCTAAATTGTGTCGTAAAAGCCCTGGGAGGGAACACAGCAGGTGTTTCTCAGTATGCATACTTCCGCGCTCCACACTCTCATGCGCCGAGTTCGAGGAAGTTCTCTTGAGTACGTTCTGGTGAGGACAAGAGTGTGGAGAACGTGTAGAAATGTACATTTGAGAGGCACTGCGCACTCCCCTTTGACCACAACACACAGAATAAGACGCACTACGAGCACCGCACGAGACGAGACCTCCATCCCTCCCGCGAATTGGGAAACTTTTGCAAAATGTTTTGTTGTCCGAGTGAGGGAAAGGCTGTACATTTTGAGCGCTCTATTTATGGGGAGACGTTGATTATTACAATAAATACTGCTTTGATGTCATACAAGCAAGCCAAAACACCCCTGAGTCCAAATGTGCACTGGTCCAAATGCCCATGTCATACTGTACACAGTGTTAATGATCCCTATGTTTGATGTACAGTTGACATGGCGTCAAACCCTGGGTTGTTCTGAACAGAAATTGCCTGTTGTCTATTGTGTGTAAAAAATAAATAAAAAATGAATACACTCATGGTTCCATGTGGACCAGAATTACGATCCGTTTCTCTGTTTTGCCTTGCGAAAGCCCAACACTGTAAAATCACATTTTACAACTTAGCTAGTCATGTTGGCAATCGAACAAGCGTTCAAATGATGCCCACCTGTTCACAGATTGCGATTTATAATGGACCGTTTTTTTGGATTGCGATAAACAACAACAGTAATTGTGTGAGGGTGGGGATGCAGGGCTGTGTTCCAAACAAAACAACTACAAGTGTGCTTGTCCCAGTTCCTCAACGGCACAGCCTGGAGAGCTTCAGAAAAGTACCTTGTAGTTGAAGACTCTTTCTTTGAGTCATGAAAGTATATTGAAATAGCTTAGGAACTGTGCCCACTTTGGAGAGGTGTGTGTGGCCACATGGAGACACCAGTCAGTCCTCTCACCCAAACCTTTTGTAATTTATTTGTCTTAAGTTGCACCTATGGTCACATTTTCCAGGAATATTCCTATCATGTTACTGAATGTATCCAGAGCAGGGGTGTCAAATTTGACTCCTGGGGCCACATTCAGTCTTCAACAAGGTCCAGAGGGCCATACTGAAAATGTGTTATATTTCCTTGCTGTCAAAATGTGTTAATAATAGTCCCATAACCATAGTTTAGGGAATTTATCGATGCGACCTGACTGTCTAGTGATTATTAGTGAGCTGGACAGTCAAGAAACTGTATGAATATAGGCACATTATTATTTCTACACAAGTTTTGATTTGGTTTTAGTCATTTTAAAGTAAATTGAGTAAAAACTGGTTTTACTCAAACCACCCGCAGGCCGGATTGGACCCCCTTGATGCTCCTGATCCAAACTATTTTTAGATTTCGTCATCAACAAATGCGGCGAAAAGTACAGTAAATATGAAATGCACATAAAATCAACACTGTAATGCTTGGATTCAGTCAGCTGAACTGTTGTGTCCTCCACTTTGGTCTAATAATGTTACCACAATCTCCAAACAGTTCCCTTTTAATTGCTACAATGCTTATGCATTTCCTATTTCTTCCGTAAGAAACATTTCAATTTTGCCCTATCCATATATGCCAATTGCCACGTGTGGAAAGGGTTTAGGGAATTCACTTCGAGCCTCATTAACAACAGCTACACCTGTCTATTAGTCATAAAGTTACATAAGGCGTTTCCTCAACACTTTTCAAACCTGAGCCTGGGCTAGTAACATGGTGTGATGGATTCCTGCCTTGGCTCGCCTTACTCTTCCTGGGATTCATTCAGTGTTCATTTAGCTGGAGTGAAAACAGCAAGCCCAAAGGCCGCTTTAGGAACTAGAATGTGTTGTGGTACAGTACATGTTGGGTCAACTTTAAAAGGACGTCACGGAAAGACGCAGTAGTTGTCAATATGAGCAACTCTCATTCCAGCAAAAAAAAGAAACAGGTTACATTAAAAAAACACTGTATGGGTTTTAGTGTTGGTGGCACACAGTGAGGGTGGATGTGGTGAGATGGAGACTCACAGAGATGAACTGAGAGACAGGGATCATCTCTTTGCCCTCTGTAATGGTGTAGAAGAGAAGGTCCTCCATCCCAGAGATCAACCTGTTCCTGTGAAGACCAGACAACACAGTGCATCATGTCAATCAGTGGAGGCTGCTGAGGGGACGACGGCTCATAATAACGGCTGGAACGGAGCCAATGGAATGGCATCAAACACATGGAAACCATGGAAACCATGGGTTTGGTATCTTAAATACCATTCCCCATTTTCCGCTCCAGCCATTACCACGTGCCTGTCCTCCCCAATTAAGGTGCCACCAACTTCCTGTGATGTCCATACTACTGTAGGTCTGACAGGGTCATTGTTAAAGATTACCAGTGCATATACGTTGTACACTGTGTTTTGATAGTTGACTCTCATCTGCATAACTTTTCTCAAAACATACAACATGTGCAAAAGAGCACTTAACCACTAAAGACGAGTGTGTATGAACAATGTTCTATGTTTTTATTTTCTCCCCAGCAAGGAGAGTGTAGTAGTGTTTGTAGTGTAGGCCTAATGTACAGTAGTGTAGTGTGGTGTAGGTCTAATGTACAGTAGTGTAGTATAATGTAGGTCTAATGTACAGTAGTGTAGTGTAAGTCTAATGTACAGTAGTGTAGTGAAGGTCTAATGTACAGTAGTGTAGTATAGTGTAGGTCTAATGTACGGTAGTGTAGTATAGTGTAGGTCTAATGTACAGTAGTGTAGTATAGTGTAGGTCTAATGTACAGTAGTGTAGTATAGTGTAGGTCTAATGTACAGTAGTGTAGGTCTAATGTACAGTAGTGTGTGTATGTCTAATGCACAGTAGTGTAGTGTGGTGAAGGTCTAATGTACAGTAGTGTGTGTATTTCTAATGTACAGTGGTGTAGTGTGGTGAATGTCTAATGTACAGTAGTGTAGTGAAGGTCTAATGCACAGTAGTGTAGCGTAGTGAAGGTATAATGTACAGTAGTATAGTGTAGTGAATTTCTAATGTACAGTAGTGTAGTGTAATGAAGGTCTAATGTTCAGTAGTGTAGTGTAGTGAATGTCTAATGTACAGTAGTGTAATGTAGTGAAGGTATAATGTACAGTAGTGTAGTGAAGGTCTAATGTACAGTAGTGTAGTGTAGTGAAGGTATAATGTACAGTAGTGTGGTGAAGGTCTAATGCACAGTAGTGTAGTGAAGGTCTAATGTACAGTAGTGTAGTGAAGGTCTAATGCACAGTAGTGTAGTGAAGGTATAATGCACAGTAGTGTAGTGTAGTGAAGGTATAATGTACAGTAGTATAGTGTAGTGTAGATCTAATGCACAGTAGTGTAGTCAAGTGTAGAAGTGTAGTTCATCTTAATATCTGCTTTCAAACTAATTCCACTGACTATTCAGCTCCATGTTCCTACATTTAGTCTATGATTAAAGTAGTTGTTTGGATGGAGTATTATTGGGAATTTCATTTGAAGTCCACTTTGTATGCATAACAAAATGGCTGAATCAAAAATAATAATTTTCTGTAGACAAGCCTAATTTGAATACAAAATCAGCAGTTATAGGAATGTTACTCCGAAAATATACCCTGAGTGTACAAAACATTAGGAACAGATGCTCTCTCCCTGACATAGACTGACCAGGTGAATCCGGGTGAAAGCTATGATACTCCAAATTAGCTCCATAATATCGACAGAAACATGGCAAACGTTGTTTATAATCAATCCTCAAGGTGGTTTTCAAATATCTATTAGATAATATATGCACTGGGACAATTCGTTTTTCAGTAGGACCGATTGGAATAATGGCTACCTCTGTATTTTACGCGAGAATCTCTCTGGGAGCATCAGGTGACCACTTGCGCAATGTAGCCACTTACGGGTATTCTTCAACATAAATGCGTGAAAATACGTGACAATGCTGTAGACCCCTTGGGGAATACGTAGAAAAAGTAATCTGGTTGATAGCCCATTTACTGCTCAATAGGGACGCATTGGAACGCAGCGCTTTCAAAACATGAGGCACTTCCGGATTGGATTTTTCTCAGGCTTTTGCCTGCAACATCAGTTCTGTTATACTCACAGACAATATTTTTCCAGTTTTGGAAACTTTAGAGTGTTTTCTATCCTAAGCTGTCAATTATATGCATATTCTAGCATCTTGTCCTGACAAAATATCCTGTTTACTACGGGCACATTATTTTTCCAAAAATGGAAATACTGCCCCCTAGTCACAAAAGGTTATTAAAGAGGATTTTTAAGCCTTGGGACAATTGAGACACAGTTCATGATGCCGATTTGTGTCAAGAACTGCAACACTGCTGGGTTTTTCATACTCAACAGTTTCCCGTGTGTATCAAGAATGATCCACCACCCAAAGGACATGCAGCCAACTTGATACAACTGTGGGAAGCATTGGAATCAACATGTGCCAGCGTCCCTGTGGAACGCTTTCGACACCTTGTAGAGTCCATGCCGTGACCAATTGAGGCTGTTCTGAGGGGAAAATGGGGTGCAACTCAATATCAATAATGTTCCTAATGTTTTGTACTCTCAGTGTGGTTTACCAAGCTACCGATGACTTCACACTGGAAGAAGTTAAGCTACATTAAAACTAGAAACATATAGTTCACTTAAAGGTACATTGAAAAAGTAGTTCACTACATCCAAACTACTTCGTGAAAAGTTCTATTTAAATCTGAAATGTCACCAACTACAAATTGGAAGAACAGATCACTTTGGAGTCAGAAGTTAACATATGTCATTTAGCCTCTTAAACACAAAAACTGTTTCAAGTGAAAATTAGGCATGTTTGATGCCGAAAAAGAAAGGAAATCTTGTCTACCGTAGCCATATTTTCTGTTCTTTTTGAAAGAATGTAGTGTGTAGTTCCAGTAGTTAGCTACACCACTACATGGCAAAACAATATATTACTTACTGGGCACGCACTGGTTGAATCAATGTTACTTCCACATTAATTACAATGAAATGACGTTGAACCAATTGAATTGATGTCTGTGCCCAGTGGGTAACTACTGAAAACACTACCAAGATTTTAATTTAGTTCAACTACCACCACCAAGCTACAGCTACATTTATTTAAATGACTAGTTGATGTACATGCAGTTCACTGCTCCCCATCACTGAAAATCAGTAACTCATTATTATAGGGTCGTTCCATTTGGGTTCAATCCCTTTTTTTCCGCACCCCTTTTGATTTGAACAGCACTTCCCATACATATTTGATTTGAACAGCACTTCCCATACATATTTGATTTGAACAGCACTTCCCATACATATTTGCTTATTGGAGAAGCGGTAAGAAAGTGACCTGAATGCCAAAACATTTAGGTGACAAAGGTGCTCAAAGTTGACCAATTTGGCATACACCACCCTGCCATGAGACATCCATGTCTTCATTACTGGAAAAAAAAATAAACGGTTGAGTTTGATATCCCTTAAAAGCTTACCAAAACAGGGTTGACAAACTATTTTAGAATTTCTTGAATTGTAATTATTTTAATAACAATGATGTACTTTTTGTTGTTGTTGTTGTAATAAACAGATTATTTTGCTTTTCGCAAATGTTGTAGCTTAAGACCCTATAATGTCAAAACATTATCTGAGGTGTTTGTGTTTGTGTTGCGCCCGCCGCCGTCGTTTGAGACACGGCATGCTCTTGAATAAGGGTGCATGTCATTCAACCATAGAAACACAATTCATCGTCGAATATCATCATAAATGCAACTGTCTATTGTATTATCCATCTTTTCACGATTTCAATAAGTTTCCTATCGAGGGTTGACAGTATAATTGATTTATAAACTAATATTCCCATGCCATTCAACATTCTCTGATGTTTGGACCTCCAATTATCTTTGTGCTACCATTTTAAAGTTGAAATGCACATTTCATTCGCATTTCAGTCAACCAATCAAATGTTTTTATAAAGCCCTTTTTAGATCAGCAATTGTCGCAAAGTGTTTACACAGAAACCGAGCCTAAAACCCTAGAGAGCGCTCAATGGAGATGTAGAATCACAGTGGCTAGGAAAAAAAACTCCCTAGAAAGTCAGGGAACCTAGGAAGAAACCTAGAGAGGAACCAGGCTACGGGTGGCCAGTCCTCTTCTGGCAGTGTCGGGTGGAGATTATAAGAGTACATAACCATTAAGGCCAGATCGTTCTTCAAAGATCGTCAAAACGTTCATAGATGACCAGCAGGGTCAAATAATAATCACAGTGGTTGTAGAGGGTGCAACGGGTCAGCACCTCAGGAGTAAATGTCAGTTGGCTTTTCATAGCCAGGTATTCAGAGGTCGAGACAACAACATGACACCCACCCTGTATTCAAGAGCATGTTGTGTCTTAACCCATGACGGACACAACACAAACACCGCCGATTATGTAAAATAGGGTCTAAATTATGACATATGCAAAAATTTGATTATTTTTGATAATTTATGTTAAATGTTTAAAAATGGCATGATTATTTATATACATTTGTCTCGTTTTTTCTTTTGGAAAAGTTTTATTGACACAATTCCTTTAAAAACAGCTCATACATTTTTTACATCATTTACACACATAAAAACGTCAACAAAGCATAAAACACAGCATTTGAAAGTTACATTTAAATTTGTTAAAAAGTACATGTTGTTAAAACCAATGAAAACAACCATGAATAAAAGTACTTTCTTTGTAAAAACATCAAATCTGTAAAAGCCATTTAAAATGTGATGATCTAACAAAGGTAAAACATTTTTAAGGCATGAAAAACATGTTAAAAGCCACTTTGTTAAAAAGCTGTCTTCAGTCCCTTGTACTGAGTCTTTATCAAGCTCACCTCATCCTGCTCTTCTGAATAGATCATCGTCCCGTCCTTCGGGGCCCAGAGGAGATCCCTCCCCTAGGCGCATGCCCTCCGCAGCGCTGTCAGGCCATGGCCGCCGGGACCTAGGTTACCCTTCGCCTGTTCCTTTGTACCACCCCAGGGCTTCCGTGGCTAATGGCCACTGCCTGGGGGTGGTCTCTACGTTTTTCGCTACCAGCAGGTTACGGGAGGACCACAGTGCTTCCTTCAGGCACGCCAGAGCTTGGTGAAGGTCTTCCCTTCGGCCCACCCCATACAGCACGAGCTGAGGTGTTAGGTCCTCCCCTGCTGGCAGACACGAGGAGATCAGGGGGCCTGCTTCCTTCCACAGGTCCCTGGCGGCTCTGCACTCCCAGAGTATGTGCCTCACCGACTCTTCTTGGCCGCAGCCTGGTCGGGGGCACGCGGATGTCCTCGCCATGCCCCGTGAGTGCATAACGGCCCTGACCGGGAGGATCTCATGGGCGACCATCCAGGACAGGTCTCATGTTTCAATAAATGATTAAATAGTTTGACAACCTTGTTTGTAAGCTTTTAAATGACATCAAACTCGACTGTTCATCTTTTCCAGTGATGAAGACATGGATGTCTCATGGTAGGTTAATGTATGCAAAAATGGGTCAACTTTGAGCACCTCCATTTTCGAAATGTTTTGGCATTCAGGTCCAAAAAGTTACTTTCTGTCCACTTTACCATCGGCAAATATGTATAGAAAGTTTCGTTCAAATCAAAAGGGGTGCGGTCAAAAAGCGATTTAAATGAAATGGACCGACCCTATAGGATCGCAACAGAAGAACATCATTTCACTCTTTCAGACAACGTGTCACTACTGTAGGCCAGGGTTCCCCAACTAAATTCAGATTTATATATCTTTCTTGAGCAGATGGTCGGCGGGCTGGAACAATTATATTAAAATTGTTGCAGCTTGACATCAAGAAGCACAAATATATAGTAATTGACAAAAACCGAATCATTTCAAACCTGTATTTACATTAGGATACGATAACACATGTCTATATTTATGGGTGGGAATACTTGGGAAAATATTTCCTCAATTGAAATTGATATCCTGGTGATTTTAAAGTATTGTATGTCCAACAAAGAAAATGTATTTTAATAAATGGAGGTTTAAATAAAAATCACCTGCTGGTCGAATTTAGCCTATGAGCGCCAGGTGGGCAACCCTTCTGTGGCACTGCATAGTCACATTATTCTACAGTACCAATTAGGGGAAGAGTAGGTATTTACCTGCACTCTGCTTCATCCATGTCATTGACAGCTTGATGATGGAAGGGTTGCTGACGCTGGCTGTGTGATGCTGCGCTTGTGCATAACAGCTGAGACTGTTGCTCGATCCTGGATAAGCCATTGCTGTCACTCCCAACCCGTGCGGAGTTGACAGCGTGTTTGAGCAGTTGTAAAACTCCCGCATTTGTAGTCCGCAGACGTTTCAGACAATGCATTATTAAAGGGGTGGATCGCAACCAAAAGAACAATACACTTAGAATATAATTAACACTGTAGAGGCATCAGATCTGTGTCCAGTGCTTCGTTCCTCGGGGGCTTTATGTCAGTTTTCATGTACGCGAGCGCACTTGAGGACTTGATACTATCGCGTGGGGGGTGGAGTTGTGACTGGCACAAGTTGGTCGACAGATGAAATGGGCCAGTGACCAATGACAAGTGAATCCAGAACGGGAAGGTGGCTGTGCTGTTTCGGGATCCTTGGGACGTCCATAACCTAAACCTCAAACCTAACCTAACCCCCTACCATTACCCCGACCTTTACCTAAACATAACCCCAATCTTAACTCTTACCCGGGTAGAGCTGTCAACTTCAATTGGGGCGAAGTCAGAGTTTTTCGTCCCGAGGATCCAGATTAGACTTTTCCCAGGGAAGAGGGTGAGAAATGTACGATCCTTGGCACGCGCATGGATAGGATTTCAGTTACGTGATTCAGTGGCTAGGGACGCAGTACAAATCTAATTATAGGCTACTTCTCGGAGCAGTTTCTATGGAAAACATTGCCAAAACCTTTAAATACCTCGCTGCAAGATGTAATATGATCTAACCTTGTTGCAACTGTTGAAAAAGAAGTTGTATTATCACCTGTGTTTTTGTGTTTTTGGCTATGTCGGATTAAGTGATATGACATGCGATTCTATAAAATCCTTTCTCTGTAATTAACATTACCTGATTGAGCTAATCATGTAAATGTAATTAACTAGAAAGTCGGGGCACCACAAAATAATATTTATAGAGCATTTATCTTCCGAATAAACTCTTAAAGACCTTTGTAATATTTTACATCAATAGCAGTCAATATTAATCTTCACTTTATTTCAGTCTCATCTGAAAGTTGTACATTTTTGGTTATCTTCACAAACCCTGGCTAACAAGTTGAATCAGCAATACAAAATTGGGTTTCATTATTTATTTACTAAATACCTAACTAATCACACAGAATTACATATACACAGAATGAACCATACATTGATTACAAATTATGTCATAAAGGAAAACGTCCCTAGCTGAGTGAAAGAGTAGGAAGACTGAAGAACAAAGGGAGAAGCGATGTCTCTATCAGAAATACAGGATCTTATGCATTCTAAATTACCGCCCATTTGGAAAAGAAAAATACAATGAATATTTACGCTGAGCTGCGCTTCAATAGGTTGGTGGTAGATGGAAGGCCGTGTTGCCCAACAGAGTCCTATGTCCTTTGAAGAATGTCTCTGGTGGTAAATGTGATATGTTGTAGAACGTTGTTTTGTGGTAGACGGGATACTCTGTTCTTTTCTAGCCCACGTTTGCAGCTGCTGTTGCTAACTCAATGGCTAGGAGGTATGACTTCTGTAGTGAATAAGAGTTCAAAGTTCATACCACTGAGGTTGGCTTCGTTCTATAGTTATTATTTGAACCCTTCTGACATCAGATCGTCATCCTAATGTACCCGGAACAGAAAGTTATATTGTCATCAAGTCTTTATATAGGAAGGGAGAGGAGGGCGTGTTTCATAGTTTATAACCAATGTCTCTTCACGTGGGCGGGCCACTGAGTCGGGCCTAATTCACTCATGAAAACCTAATTCTCACATTTTAGAAGCTAAAATCACATTTCATCCCCTCCCAAATCATTTCATATTCAAACATTTAAATTGCACAACAATTCCATGTGAATCTGATAACCATAATGTGTAGACTTTCCACTGTACTGTTTGTCATCCTATCATTGATGAGAATGTCTCAGGTGACAACCGAACTGACATCATATTCATTAAGTACCAACGCATATGTTCAACTGGTTGGATTAGCAAAATATAGTTCATTTCCCCCCACCTTCTGAGGTTCCCACCCAGAATCTCTGTTTAACATGTTTAACAAAGGTTAATCAAGAGTCCCTCTGTAGAGTCAAGAGAGAGAAGGGAGAAAGGTATATATGGGGGGAGGTCATAAACCTTACCTACAGGCCAACGTCATGACACCTGTGAACCTGTGAATAAATAAATAATACAATTACCACATTTTTTTTTTTTAACTACTTACAATTTCATGGTTACATTGGTTATGGTGAAATGAAGCATACCAATGAGCAGAGATGACATTGGGGGATATTCTAGTCATTTGCAGCTTGTGTAGCAACACCATATGGTAGTGTGTCACGTAGCATACATTGCTTTCAGAAAGTATTCTTATTTTGTTCCACATTTTGTTCTGTTACAGCCTGAATTGAAAATGGATTCAATTGATGTTCTCCCCCATCTACACACGATACCCCTCAATGACAAAGTGAAAACATGTTTTCAAATGTAGGCTATTGAAAATGTAGGCTATTGAAAATGAAATACAGAAATATCTCATTTACATAAGTATTCCCAACCCTTTGCTGTGACACTCCAAATTGAGCTCAGGTGCATCACATTTTTGTTGATAATCCTCGAGATATCACTACAACTTGACTGGAGTCCACCTATGGCCAATTCAATTGTGTGGACTTAATTTATAAAGAAACACACCTGTTAATATAAGGTCCCACAGATGGCAGTGCATTTCAGAGCAGAAACTATACCACGAAGTCCAAGGAACTGCCAGTAGATCACCGAGGTAGAATTGTGATGAGACAGATATCTGGGGAAGGGTATAAAACCATTTCTATAGTGTTGAAAGTTTCCAAGAGCACAGTGGTCTCCATCATTGGGGAATTGTAAAAAATATGGAACTACCCAGACTCTGCTTAGAGCTATTAGTCTGACCAAACAGGACCTTATTAGGGAGGTGATCAAGAACACAATGACCACTCTGACAGAACTACAGAGTTCCTTGGATGAGATGGAAACTACAGTTGTAACAATGTGTACTTTTTCTTTACTAGGCAAGTTAGGAACAAATTCTTATTTACAATGACAGCCTAGGAACAGTGGGTTAACTGCCTTGTTCAGGGGCAGAACAACATACTTTTTTACCTTGTCAGCTCAGGGATTCGATCTAGCAACCTTTCAGTTACTGGCCCAACGCTCTAACCACTAGGCTACCTGCTGCCCCAGGAAATGAATGGGGAAAGAATGGGGTTTTGGAATAAACGCAGAAAATAAGGTCTGAAGTTAATACACGCTTGGGAGATCTTAGACGTTTTGTTCAATGATGTAATATCAGTCAGTTAACTTAACCTTTAGGAATTTTGAAGCTTTCGTGTGATTCAAGTGCTTGTTTTGATTACACAAATGTCACAAAAAGTGACGTGAGCTGATGAAAATCTCATAGATCAAAACGTATAAGAACGCCCAGGCCAGTGTTCACCACGATCTTATTCTCTGCGTTTATCCAGTTCCCCATAGGCTTTGGCCAATGGAGTTAGTGCTTAAAATACTGTTACTCTATTGTTTAAAATAACAACCGGTCCCCCCCTATGCACTACCCTTTCAAATCCACAACCTTGAAAAACAGTAAATACACAACTGTTTTAAGATCAGTAGGGCATTTCTAGGCTGAGGCAACTCAATGCTACTCCACAAGAAACCCAGAAGACCTGTTCTGCTGTCTGTTTTACATCTCTTGCCTGCAGGTGGCAGACTCATCCCAGATCTAGCACCTCACATCCTGCTGTGTCACTGTGTCTGTTGTATCCATGAGAGGGCATCCCTCAGGGGTCCATCACACACACACACCTCTGAGTGAGGGGACACATCACCTCTCTGATCCTTCATGTGCTCAGTGTTTGTGTACAACTTCTTATCAGCATTATCAACACACTGGTATTTATTTTACCAGGCAAGTCAGTTAAGAACAAATTCTTATTTTCAATGACGGCCTAGGAACAGTGGGTTAAATGCCTGTTCAGGCAACGACAGATTTTGTACCTTGTCAGCTCAGGGATTTGAACTTGCAACCTTTCGGTTACAAGTACAATGCTCTCACCACTAGGCTACCCAGCCTCTCCTGCTAAGGGGAAATGATTTGACTGGTTAAGACATTATCGGCTGTTACAGTAAACATAAGATAATAGGAACCGACACAAGTGCATTTATCAACTTTTTTCTCAAATCCTTAAACAGTTACAACTCGCACGTAGCATGAAAAACCTCACTATAAGGAGAGGAATACATTGGTGGATTACATTTACCAAGACTCTATCAAGAGAAGCTCACTTCAAGGCACTTCAAGGAATTCTTTCAGGAGACACTATTGTCATGCAGACGGTCAAGGCCCCCAGACTCCCCATCCAAAAACGTCCTCGTAGTTGAAAAGTTCCTGCACCCACCCGTATAGGGTTACATGTTTTTTTTTTAGACTGTGTAGTCTGTGCAGCTGTTGGGTGTAAGAATGCTATAGTATCCTCTCCCAGATTGACTCTACGAGGTGACATAATGTGACCTGCGTTACCAAATAAACGAGGCCTCACCCGGCACTGGTGGAGCCTTTGGATTTGCCTCGCTAGGAATGTGACCGCTCCAAAGGGCCACACGCTAACCAATGGTCTACCTACACCACCTCTCCCAGGTTGTAGCTTCAGGAGTTTTCAGGAGAAAATGTTTTCCATTCCTCAGCCCATGAATGCCAGCTTTGTCCCCCCCCAGCCTCCATCGTGTGTGAGAAGCCCCCATGCCCCACCCTTCCTGCCTGCACAAACTTAACTACCCACCCCCACCCCCGTCGTCGTCTCACACAGGAAAAGAAATATACCGGAGCCTGCTGCTTTGATTCAGCCTCAGTAGTCTGAGAGCCTGGATAAAGCCCTGGAGCTTAGAATAACCTACAATGGACAGTCAGTTTGAAACACTTGGGGGTTGGAGATTCTGTATTTGGACAGGATTATGGGTCAAAAAGTATTCTGGTGAAATATGGTAGTTAACAGACTCACCTAAAATGTCACCATGATATCCTGGATTTAGGAGAAACTGCTATATATTTCTATTGGGTCCAAAGCTTGTCTGGGATTCCTTCAGCAGTTCAGGGCGTCTCAAATAGTGGTATCTACCTGACCAGGTTTGGGGAGTAACTGATTACATGTAATCAGTTACATGTAATCTGATTGCAAAAAAACCCTAACTGTCATAAATTATGTTACCAGCTAATATATTGTATTCAGATTACAGATACTTTAGAAAAACTTCATGATTACTTCTTGGATTACTTTTAAATTCAGAAAGGATGTTTGCGGAAAAAAATACATTATGACATTCAATTCAACATTGAAAAAAGGTGCAGATTTAAGTTTGTTCTACATGAGCGAGTCTGACCACAAGTCAGAGACCATTATGATGACACACCAGATGCGTTCGATGGAACATTTCTGTCTTCTAATGCCTGTTAAAGTGAAAGTAATCCAAAAGAAACGGAAAGTAATCAGGTTACATTACTGAGTTTGGGTAATACAAAAGTCACACTACTGATTACAATTTTGGACAAGTAACCTACACAACCTTGTACCCAGATAATATCATTGGACGATTTCACACAAGCACATATCAGAGTGCACACAACCCCAAAATCACAACTACTTCATGAAGTGCTAAAGAAGAGATCAAAGAGAAGTGTTTTGCCCAGTCAGGCTACTTCTCACTGGCATCTTTCTCCATTTACACTGTTCTCTGAGGAAGAGTGGGATGTTGTTTGTTTGCATTAATACTGAGGGTTTGGCGGGACTTTGCAACATATTACCACAATCATGACTACCTCGGTTGGTGGAATGAAAAGTACAGGCTTTGCTGTTGGCAAAATCGTTCAAATACAGTACAAAGAAAAGTCTGCAAAAAGATGGTGGTGGTAAGCTAAAATTGGCAGCAAAACGTCTTGATTTGAAAGGTTCGTTTTTCTGACCCTCGCTAAACTCTCTTGGGTCTGAGAGTCATGCTTTCTACTTTGTAGGACAGAAGGTTAGAATGATGTTGGAAGAAAAGCCAATGAGGAAAAAAAGTGTCTGCGACGTCTTCATTTTTTGCTTTTACTATCCCAAGGAAATTGCTACTTTCCAATCTCAACATATCCTCTGCTTTCAATTTTAGATGACTTCTTAGACGTTAATTTGATATTGATCATAGCGAGAGGAACATTTTAATTGTGTGCAGAGTGGTGAAACAAAACTCCCTAATTAGAGAATTGTAGAGCTTTGATGCATCGTTCATTTCGCTTCTCAAATTAAAGAACACGGTCCATTATCCATCTACCACCCAGCGTGAATGGAATTCTCACTCATTGCCAACTTTACTCTCTCCCACATTCCTCCCCATAATGACACAGACATACAGGCCTTACAGTGCAAACAGGCACATGCACGCACACACACGCACGCGCACGCACACGCACACCACTAAAGCAAGAGTAGCCAGACAGTTCTACCCGACTTCCACTGGAGGGAGTTCTTTCACCAAGACATCTTTACGCCAGAGATGTGCACTGAAATCCAAATATTCCACAGATTTCCCTCATTCTCTCCAGCAGAAGTTAGAGTTCCTCTAGTTAAACACAGCGCAATTGTACAGCGTTGAAAAAAATGTAGATTATAGTCTATCACCTTTTTGGTCCCATTATCTACTATTTGGTCATCTGGGTATGTGCTATTTAACTTTGCAAATGTTACCTCCTGCACCATTTATGAAATTATAATAGAAAATGGATACAATAACAAATACATTTTATAGACTGAGACTGGCCCTGTCCTTTGCTCGACTTCCCCAGGTACGTTGAAGCAGCCCCCCCCCCTCCTCTGTGTACTCAGCAAACCACAGCCACCCCTCCACAGTGGTCACCGTGCCGAAACCTAGACACCCTCTAGACCCCTGGAGCCTCTTTGCAGTCATACAGTCCTGAATGATCACCCCCTCCCCTCCCCCCCGAACCCCTCCATCCTCCCACCTTATACCCACCATTCCTCAACCCCCAGCCACCATCCTCATCAGGCAGCGATCCCCACTGCCCTGCCATCTCACAGCATTCCGTGGGCCCAGCACACAGAGGCCTATTGTGTGCTCAGGGAGACGGAGGAAGCGTACAGTCGGGGGAACGAGAGACATTTCTTGAACGGACAGATTTCTATCGCACATTAAGTTCTTTGGACCTTGGCTACCATTGTGGAGGCGCAGTTCAATTGATCTGTTGTTGTGATCATAAGGCATGGTACACTGGGAAATCCAGTACTGAAGTTATCAGTAAAACAGAACATTCCAAATAAGTCTCCACAAGATGGCCGTCGAATAGTCATGCATCTGAGTGATGCTTTCAGATTGCAGTTCTATGTACAGGTAACTGCCTAAATAATGGAGACACATACGTGAATGAGGGATACGCAATACATTGAAAGTAGGTGCTTCCACACAGTTGCGGTTCCTGAGTTAATTAAGCTATTCACATCCCATCGTGCTTAGGGTCATGTATACAAATGCTGGGCAGGCCATTATTTTGGCAACCATGGCTATGTCCCAATAGGATGACAATGCCGCCATCACAGGGCCTCACAGAGCGGTCACCGAATGGTTTGATGAGCATGAAAACAGTGTAAACCGTATGCCACGGCCGTCTCAGTCACCAGATCTCAACCCGACTGAACACTTCTGGGAGTTTCTAGAGTGGCACCCGAGACAGTGTTTCCCACCACCATCAACAAAACACCAAATGATGGAATTTCTCGTGGGAAGAAGGATGTCACGTTACTCTGACTGAGTTCCAGACTCCTACACCCTATTTAGTCACTTTATGTTGCTATTTCCTTTATTTTGTCAGTTACCAGTATATTCCAGTTCTACAATGAGCGTGAAAAGCCCAGCAACGTTGCAGTTCTTGTCACAAATTGGTGCGCCTGGCACGTACTATCATACCCACGTTCAAAGGCACTTAAATATTTTGTCTTGATCATTCACGATCTGAATGGCACACATACACAATCCATGTCTCAATTGTTAAAAGGCTTAAAAATCCTTCTTTAACCTGTCTCCTCTCCTTCATCCACAATGATTGAAGTGGATTTAACAAGTGACATCAATAAGGGATCATAGCTTCCACCTGGGTTCACCTGGTCAGTCTGTGGCATTGAAAGAGCAGCTGTTCTTAATGTTTTGTACACTCAGTGTATGTACCTACTGTTGGTCCTATGATCTATCAATCTCCCATTCTCTGGGGCGGCAGGTAGCCTAGTGGTTAGAGCGTTGGGCCAGTAACTGAAAGGTTGCAAGATCGAATCCCTGAGCAGACAAGGTAAAAATCTGTCATTCTGCCCCTGAACAAGGCAGTTAACCCACTGTTCCTAGGCCATCATTGAAAATAATAATTTGTTCTTAACTGACTTGCCTAATAAAATAACCTGGCTTCACTTTGTAAATTGGAGAGTGTGATATTGTCTTAATAGAACATAATATTGGTTTAGCTAGGACAGGCATGATGGTCATTTAAGACAGACATTCAGAGCTCGCTAGTTGCTTTAGGAACAGATATGAGGACTGCATTGGTCAAGGTTCTTCCAAATTAACTGATTTAGGATCAGTTCTCCCTTAACCAATATGCACCAAATAATAAAACTGTCCCTGGATCAGTTGTTACTGTATCTGTAGAAAGTGATCAGGGGTGTGATGGAGGGTTCAGACGCTTTATTCCCTATATGACAGGTCTCTCGAAAAGGTTATGACCCCGGTGTGATTGTGCCTCTCCACTCAACAAAGACCCACTTTCAGACCCTCTCACCTGGCCCTATCTGCCTCAGAAAGATACACGATAAAGATCATAGAGGCATTTCATCCCCTGGTTCACTATTTCTGAGCTTCACAATGAAGAGAGCCCATGTTGTTTGCCTGGAGGGGACTGTTGGGCATCTGAACTGTTGTGACAGGTGAACTAGTATAACATTAGCAATAGCAACAAGCTCCATGTACTGGTGGAATTTGTATGTACTGTATGTACTGCATGTACTGTAATTTGAAGGGATACATTGTTGGTTTAGAATAGACAGTGTGGTGCTGCTTGCTGAGTAATTACAGTTGGTGTGTATTTCTGTTCACAGTTACATTTAATCAAGCCAACACTATTACTGCATATGCAGGGAAGTTAATGGAAATGCATACAACACGCCTTCAGTTTCCAGCCCCTTAATATCCATTGCAAACAGTCATGGCAGACATCTTCTTTTAACTGGTTCTCACAGCCTCATGTCAACTGGTCTTTGCTCAAACAGACAGGCCTCTTGCTGAAACTCTGACTGACCCTAAGCATGCAACGTGACCATGACATAACACTGTCATCGACTGGAGTGCTCTACACACCCAGGGGTAGCCTCAGGTCCCGCAATAATTAGACACCCATAAAGCCATAATCCAAGAATCTCTGTCGAGTCAGACAGGTTTAGAATGAGTTAATCCTCAGAGACAGGCTGGCCGTTTCCCATGCCCTCAGTGCTCCCTACAGTAGTTCACACCATGGTCCACTTCATACACCCTCAACTCCCATTGTTAAGTGGATTAGCCTTATTTTATTTTGTAGATATTTTTTTTACATGTAGGTTAGTTGGAGGCCTGTGAGCAGATGAACACCAAGTTTATTAACAATTCCTGCCAATAAAGCCCTTTGAATTTAATTGAAAGAGAGAGCGAGAGAGAGTAAGAGAGAGAGAGAGAGAGAGAGAGAGAGAGAGAGAGAGAGTAAGAGAGAGAGAGAGAGAGAGAGTAAGAGAGAGAGAGAGAGAGAGAGAGAGAGAGAGAGAGAGAGAGAAGAGAGAGAGAGAGAGAGAGAGAGAAGAGAGAGAGAGAGAGAAAGAGAGAGAGAGAGAGAGAGAGAGAGAGAGAGAGAGAGAGAGAGAGAGAGAGAGAGAGAGAGAGACCTTTCTAAATATAGGCCTCCAACATTTGCCAAGAGTGGGCACATGTATTGAAATGTAGAACCTTTCTAAATATAGGCCTCCAACAGTGTTATTTTATTTTGTAGATATTTCTTTTACATGTAGGTTAGTTGGAGGCCTGTGAGCAGATGAACACCAAGTTTATTTACAATTCCTGCCAATAAAGCCCTTTGAATTTAATTGAAAGAGAGAGCGAGAGAGAGTAAGAGAGAGAGAGACAGAGAGAGAGAGAGACAGAGAGAGATACAGAGAGAGAGACAGAGAGAGAGACAGAGAGAGAGAGTAAGAGAGAGAGAGAGACAGAGAGAGAGACAGAGAGAGAGACAGAGAGAGAGAGAAGAGAGAGAGACAGAGAGAGAGACAGAGAGAGAGAGTAGAGAGAGAGAGAGAGAGAGAGAGAGAGAGAGAGAGAGAGAGAGAGAGAGAGAGAGAGAGAGAGTAAGAGAGTAAGAGAGTAAGAGAGAGAGAGAGAGAGAGAGAGAGAGAGAGAGAGAGAGAGAGAGAGAGAGAGAGTAAGAGAGAGAGAGAGAGAGAATATTGAAATGTAGAAACTTTCTAAATATAGGCCTCCAACATTTGCCAAGTGTGGGCACATGTATAGGCGGACAGGTCGACAGTGTCATTCACTCTCAATGAGGGGATCGGTTTCCTCTTGGGGGAATCCATGGACTTCAATAAAGTAATCCTATATTTGTGTGCACAATAGCTGATCCATCTTAAAAGCCTGTCTCTCATCTATTGACCTGAGTAAGTTCTGTTCTGGGTCCTAAATCTAAACTGCAAGTCTATGGACATGATCCCAGGTAGACTTCCGATACTCTTGCATCAAAAGAGCCATGATGTCATTCAAACATCAGGTCATTACTGCATTACACATTTGTTATAAGCCCATATATAAGAGAGTTGCCTATTTTAAGTGTCAATAAAAAAAAGTGTATGAATAAACATGAGTTGAATATGAATGTAGGCCTATCCGTGAAGGCCTAAATCCACCTGCAAATGGTCAAATTGAATATCTGTTATTGGTTATTGTAGCCTATTGAGCAACATTCGGAAAAGGTCTACTTCAAGTATTGTAAATGCAAAATTGTGGTGAGTGGCTATACTTCACGCTATTGTAATGGGGGGTCGAAAGCGAACCAAAAAGTGTGATTTATAGGTAGGCTACCTCGTCCTCGCAGCGCGTGGGAGGAATAGGAGAAAGAAAGAGGTCCCTGGGAGAATAGATTCTGCTGGTGCTGAGGGGAGGGAGATGTGGGTTGGGTTTCAAGCTCGACTGGGGGTCGGGGGGAGGTCTAGTATTTTGGAATATACGAAGATCCGTAGAAGGTACTGTGGACATAAAACCGCGGTTCTTGCTCTGACGCGGTGGGTGTAAAGTGCCGGCTAGGGCCCCGCGTTGGATTCCACTTCGATTTTGGAAGGTTGACTGCATGGTTCGGTTGTAGTCTCTGGGAACACACAGACACACTCCATTAAAAGAGAGCATCGTCTGATCCGTCCCATCTTTTTCTTCACCCAAGGTCCTGCATGTCTAAAATTTAGACATGTTCAGCTTTGTGGATTCACGGACTGTTCTGCTACTTGTAGCATCCCAAGTTGTTTTAATATCCATTGTCAGATGCCAGGAAGAGGATGACCGTAAGTTACATCATTCTGTTGAATTGTCTTTTGATGTCATTTTATCAACTCATATTTTACTTTCTGCGCTTCTGTGGCACACTACCTAAAGTTCCTGCGCAAACCTCACCTTCACAATGAATTGGGCAAGTGTTGGTCAAACTGCAGCAAACAAGATATGAGAATTGGATATGATTTTGTGAACCACTTGGGTACATTGGCATTGATGGAGGGGCACAAACTCATGCAAACATATCTGTCGGTCATTGGAGGAATTGCCCAATTATGAATTAGAATTCTTGCAGATACAATTCAGAGATGAAATGTTAATTATCTGGACTGTTATACTGTACATGATATCAATTTAAGAAATTACTATTTAACTATTTAAATAATGGTATTGAATTGAACATTATCATCATAATACTGGTTTGATATTGACATCGTTAATTGCTACATTTTGGTTACATTGTAAGTGTTTGCAGATAGAAGGGGCCTATGAAAGAGTTGACCTTTCTTTTGGGAGGATAGGTGAGGCTATCAAGGCACATCTGTGTGGGATGGAGAACCAGGTGAACAAGTGTCCGTTTGTTTCACTCCTGGATACTCACTGTGGTTCCTGTCTCTGAACAAGCACACGTCAGTGTGCTCTCTCTCTAGCCGTGGTGCCAGTGTTTAACAACACAAATCAATTTGGTGGAGACAACAGACGAGACACAGTGGCTCACTTGAGATGCTTTGACAGTTCAAGACCTTATTGGGCAATTTAGAAAACGTTTACTTTGGCATTTACACCCCCCTGATTTCAAAAGAATAGCTGAATTGTTTAAGGTGACTATTTGTTAGACGAGGGGGATTAAAAGCGTAATTATTTGTGTTTAATGCTGTGGCTGAAATATTTGAAAAGGTTAATTATATTCATAATTTAAAAAGACAGGGTCAGACACAGCTTGACCCCAGACTAGAAGGCTCAAAGGGTAGCAGGAAGTGAATGGCAGTTGGTCGCTCAATAAGATATTTTATTTTATGAAGAAACTATGGAACAGGATACTACTGTCCCGAGAGATAGGCTACACCACACTATGCAATGTGTAATGTATCATGTGTTGCTTTACAAATCATAAATATTTATAGGCTTGTTTCCACATAGCCTAAAATGGTTCATCAATTTCTCTTGAAGTACTCCAAAGAACAGATTTTAGGGGCCATGTGTCCATTGTTGCTAGTAGTTTTAAACATTTAGTAAGGAATTAGAGATTGTGGGTCCGTATACATATTGCCACAACTCCAAGAAAAGTTATGGAACAACATGCCACCAACTGAACCCACCCACCTCGTGTGTTATATAGTATAGTTTGGTAGCAGATACGTGCTAATAACCACTTTCACATAAATGCAACACAAACAAATAGCTGCATTTAGCCTCGTAGACCCAACCTTAGACCCTGTGCATGAAAGCTACCCATTCTCAATTCTCCAATGTGTTTGAACTGGCGCCTGACACAGCTGTGCGATCCAGATGGAGAATTTTAGAAGGACTCCCTGTTTACTTAGGGCAGCAGCTTGTCAATTGGGCACAGTCCCCCAGTAAGAGGGACTCATTCATAACAGGTCCACTGGTCACCAGGGAGCGCAGTAGGTATACAGGTTAAACATACTAACTCCACCACGCAAAAAAAAAAAACTATTTGCACTGTAAATGGCACCGCTAAATACATTCACTCTCGGCTGCCTCAGCATCCCCCTGCATATGATTACTGTGATCTGAATGGATGCTTTATCTTCCGTTGGAGTTAACGAATCTAGCCGTTTGAGTGCAGGAGAAATAAACCTGGGTGAGGCTTGTTGAGCTTTTATTTTTTTTAATACCAGGTAAGTTGACTGAGAACGCATTCTCATTTACAGCAACGACCTGGGGAATAGTTACAGGAGAGAGGCGATGAATGAGACAATTGTAAACTGGAGATGATTAGGTGGCCATGAAGGCCAGATCAGGAATTTATCCAGGACACCAAGGTTAACAGCCCCTACTCCTACAATTAAGTGCCATGGGATCTTCAGTGACACCGAGAGTCAGGACACCCATTTAACATGCCATTGGAAAGTCAGCACCCTACAACAGGGCAATGTCCCCAATCACTGCCCAGGAGCATTGGGATAAAAAAATAATAAAAAAAATAGACCAGAGAAAAGGGTGCCTCATACTGGCCCTACAACACCACTTCCAGCAGAATCTGGTCTCCCATCCAGAAACTGACCAGGACCAAACCCTGCTTAGCTTTAGAAGCCAACCTGCAGTGGGATGCATGGTGGTATGCTGCTAGACTAAACCAAGCGACAGACCGGTGGTTAGATTTTGTGAGACTGTGGCCCCCAGGTAGAATCAGCATCCACCCAGACAGGTACCTTGAAAGATCCAGTCTGCCATGCTGCCAATCCATGTTGCATCGTGTTGAGATGAGTCTATTAGGCATAATACCTGGATATGATGAACATAAAGATGCCATACATTATCATAAATTATGCTGATATGCTTCTGTCTTTAATGTGGTTAATAATAAATGCTTTTGTGTGATTCTGGACATCTCTGTTCTTCTTTGAATAGGTCACTCCTACTTACTTTTAAAGAGCAGATCGGATCAAGGCAAAAAGTGTTTTAGCTACTCGGCTCTGTAGTCTTGTAATTCTCTCCAGGATCTTCTCATCGAGGAGGAGTTTAAACGTTTGGTTGATTCACATGCTATTGAGGAATGTGATTGGCATTAGGACTTGAGGCAGTGGTACAGTTGAAGTCGGAAGTTTACATACACCGTAGCCAAATACATTTAAACTCATTTTTTCACAATTCCTGACATTTAATCCTTGTAAAAAGTCCATGCTTTAAGTTAGGATCACCACTTTATTTTAAGAATGTGAAATGTCAGAATAATAGTAGAAATAATACATTATTTCAGCATGTTCCCAGTGGGTCAGAAGTTTACACACACTCAATTAGTATTTGATAGCATTTCCTTTAAATTGTTTAACTTGGGTCAAACGTTTTGCATAGCCTTCCATAAGCTTCCCACAATAAGTTAGGGGAATTTTGTCCCATTCCTCCTTACAGAGCTGGTGTAACTGAGTCAGGTTTGTAGACCTCTCCACGCTTTTTCAGTTCTGCCTGCAAATTTTCTATAGGATTGAGGTCAGGGCTTTGTGATGGCCACTCCAATACCTTGACTTTGTTGTCCTTAAGCCATTTTGCCACAACTTTGGAAGCATGCTTGGGGCCATTGTCCATTTGGAAGACCCATTTGCGACCAAGCTTTAACTTCCTGACTGTCTTGAGATGTTGCTTCAATATATCCACATAATTTTCCTTTCCTCATGATGCCATCTATTTTGTGAAGTGCACCAGTCCCTCCTGGAGCAAAGCACTCCCACAACATGATGCTGCCACCCCCGTGCTTCACGGTTGGGATGGTGTTCTTCGGCTTGCAAGCCTCCCACTTTTTCCTCCAAACATAACGTTGGTCATTATGGCCAAACAGTTCTATTTTTGTTTCATCAGACCAGAGGACATTTCTCCAAACAGTACGATCTTTGTCCCCATGTGCAGTTGCAAACCATAGTCTAGCTTTTTTATGGAGGTTTTGGAGCAGTGGCTTCTTCCTTGCTGAGCGGCCTTTCAGGTTATGTCGATGTAGGACTCGTTTTACTGTGGATATAGATACTTTTCTACCTGTTTCCTCCAACATCTTCACAAGGTCCTTTGCTGTTGTTCTGGGATTAATTTGCACTTTTCGCACCAAAGTACGTTCATCTTTAGGAGACAGAACGCGTCTTCTTCCTGAGCGGTATGGCGGCTGCGTGGTCCCATGGTGTTTATACTTGCGTACTATTGTTTGTATAGATGAATGTGGTCCCTTCAGGCATTTTGAAATTGCTCCCAAGGATGAACCAGACTTGTGGAGGTCTACAATTTTGTTTCTGAGGTCTTGACTGATTTCTTTTGATTTTCCCATGATGTCAAGCAAAGAGGCACTAAGTTTGAAGGCAGGCCTTGAAATACATCCACAGGTACACCTTCAATTGACTCAAATTATGTCAATTAGTCTATCAGAAGCTTCTAAATCCATGACATAATTTGCTGGAATTTTCCAAGCTGTTTAAAGGCACAGTCAACTTAGTGTACGTAAACTTCTGACCCACTGGAATTGTGATACAGTGAATTATAACTGAAATAATCTGTCTGTAAACAGTTGGAAAAATTACTTGTGTCATGCACAAAGTAGATGTCCTAACCGACTTGCCAAAACTATAGTTTGTTAACAAGAAATTTGTGGAGTGGTTGAAAAACGAGTTGTAATGACTCCAACCTAAGTGTATGTAAACTTTCGACTTCAACTGTACATATGATATATTTGTTTTAAAATATATATGTATGTAATTGAAATATATTTGTGTCTGCGTCAAAACATGGTGTACCAGTCAAAAGTTTGGACACACCTACTCATTCAAGGGTTTTTCTTTATTTCTACAATTTTCTATATTATACAATAATAATGAAGGCATCAAAACTACAAAATAACACATATGGAATCATGTAGTAACCAAAAAAAGTGTTAAACAATTCAAGATATATTTTATATTTTTCAAAGTAGCCACCCTTTGCCTTGATGACAGCTTTGCACACTCTTGGCATTCTCTCAACCAGCTTCACCTGGAATGCTTTTCCATCAGTCTTGAAGGAGTTCCCACATATGCTGAGCACTTGTTGGTTGCTTTTCCTTCACTCTGCAGTCCAACTCATCCCAAACCATCTCAATTGGGTATGGTCAGGTGATTGTGGAGGCCAGGTCATCTGCTGCAGCAATCCATCACTCTCCTCCTTGGTCAAATAGGCCTTACACAGCCTGAAGGTGTGTTGGGTCATTATCCTGTTGAAAACAAATGATAGTCCCAATAAGCGCAAACCAGATAGTATGGCGTATCGCTGCAGAATGCGGTGGTAGCCATGCTGGTAAAGTGTACCTTGAATTCTAAATAAATCACCAACAGTGTCACCAGCAAGCACCCCCACACCTCTTCCTCCATGCTTCACGGTGGGAACCACACATGTGGAGAACATCCGTTCACCTACTTTGCGTCACACAAAGACAAGGTGGTTGGAACCAAAAATCTCTCATTTGACCAAAGACCAAAGGACAGTTTACCACCGGTCTAATGTCCATTGCTCGTGTTTCTTGAACCAAGCAATTCTGTTCTTATTATTGATGTCCTTTAGTAGCGGTTTCTTTCCAGCAATTCGACTATGAAGGCCTGATTAACACACTCTCCTTTGAACAGTTGATGTTGCGATGTGTCTGTTACTTGAACTCTGTGAGGCATTTATCTGGGCTGCAATTTCTGAAGCTGGTCATTCTAATGAATTTATCCCCTGCAGCAGAGGTCTCTGGTATTCCTTTCCTGTCGCCTGTCCTCATGAGAGCCAGTTTCCTCACAACGCTTGATGTTTTTTTGCGACTGTACTTGAAGAAACTTTCTAAGTTCTTGAAATGTTTTACAGATTGACTGACCTTCATGTCGTAAAGTAATGATGGACTTTCGTTTCTCTTTACTTATTTGAGCTGTTCTTGCCATAATATGGACTTTGTCTTTTACCAAATAGGGTCAAATCTGTTAACCACCCCTCCCTTGTAACAACACAATTGATTGGCTCAAATGAACTTGTAACAAGGCACAACTGTTCATTGAAATGCATTCCAGGTGACTACGTCATGAAGCTGGTTGAGAGAATGCCAAGAGTTTGCAAAACTGTCATCAAGGAAACGGGTAGCTACTTTGAAGAATCTCAAATATAAAATGTATTTCGATTTTTTAAACACCTTTTTGCTTAATACATGATTCCATATGTGTTATTTCATAGTTTTGATGTCTTCAATATTATTCTACAATGTAAAAAGTTGTACAAATGAAGAAAAACCCTTGAATGAGTAGGTGTGTCCAAACTTTTGACTGGTACTGTACATACTTTTTATGGTGTGTCTATGTAAGTTCCTTCAGTATGTCTGACATTTGTCTCAAATATTGTCCCCCCCCTGCTGCTGTCTTGGTTGGACCAGGTCTCTCTGTAAAAATAGATTTTATTGCAATGAGACTAACCTGGATAAATAAAGGTTAAATAAATCAAAATACAAATGATATGTGAAACCAGTTGATTGTCCCAAGCTGTGAGTGTAGTCATGAGTGTGGGTGCTGTGATGCTGTGTGCTGTGCATGTGGTGTAAATGAGGCCTCATGCTAAGCTGATAACTTGTCTCTCCCCCCTCCTCCCACCTGCCTCCACTTACCTTCACCCATCTCACTCTGACCCCCACCCCTCTCCTCCACCCCACCTTGCACTCAATGCCCTTCCTGCTTGCCCTCCACCCTACCCTGCCATTTACACATGTGCCTCCCTCATGCTTCCTCCCCCACACCTATACACCATGATCACTGTCATGCCTTCTTTGACACCCACCCATCCCTATTTATCCCTCTCCTGCCACAACCACCCTCCACCCCCGTCTCTGCCCCCGGCATGACCCATGGCCTCTGTACCACCTCCTGCCGGTGGTCACAGAGGAGGCAGGCAGCTGCATCCAGGATGCCCAACGCTATAACGATAAGGATGTGTGGAAGCCGGAGCCGTGTCGTATCTGTGTGTGTGACAGCGGGTCAGTGCTGTGTGATGAGATCATCTGCGAGGAGATCAGAGAGTGTGCCAACCCCATCATCCAACCTAGAGAGTGCTGCCCCATCTGCCCTGCGGACGCCAGCGCCCCAACTGGTTGTAATTTATTTATTCACACAATCATGAATAAATAACTGTGCCCTTTTAACATGCCAACACTTTTGAATGGGGAACTAAATGGTAGTTAAGATGTTCACTGGGTTTAACAGGTCCTCAGTAACTTATGTTCAGGACTTTGGTGTGCAGACATGAGTCTGGACAGGAGTCAGGACAGATTTTGTGGCTCATAAATTGGTATTAAAGGGATTTATAAGTAGCTCGGTGTGATGTTCCCTATTCAAAAGTGTTACCTTATTCACTGCTTGTTTTGGGTTGGCGACCAGACCTGCAACATCCTCTGGATAATCTCCCTCTATGGATGTTCACTTCATGAGGAGTTGAATCCCACAGTTGTGGCATCTGGTTTCCACTAAAAACAACCAGGGTCAATCTTGAAAACAAGACACTTCAATGTTTGCTTTAACTAGTGGCGGGTGACTAAGAAGCTATCCTGACCTGCCAATCACTGTGTCCTTTTTTTTGTCCAATGGAAGCTTTTTTCCCCACCACATCAAAGCGATCCTATTGGGGTGAAATAAGACAACTGATTGACAAGACATGATAGTCCCACCCACTTTTGGGGTTCTTGAAGTCTCATTTCCTCCATCACTAGTGTCGAAGCGTGAACATTTTTGACTGCTTTGGCTTCTTTGTCAACACCGGTCCCACGTTACTCCCATCGCGTCTGGATAGGATCCTATTCCCAGGGACATACGCATGTGGGAGTCATTATTGTTCTTCACTTCACCAGACTTGACCCAACCTACACTCTTAGAAAAAAAGGCTTATTCGGGCTGTCCCCATAGGATAACCTTTTTTTGGTTCCTGGTAGAACCCTTTTGGGTTCCATGTAGAACCCTCTTGTGGGAAGGGTTCTACCTGGAACCAAACGTGTTCTACCTAGTACCAAAAATGGTTCTACAACAGCTGAAGAACCCTTATAGGTTCGGTTCTAGATAGCAGCTAGAGTAGTACTCCCAGGCTCAACACACAGCAGATAACATATGCAAAGAGAAGAGAGGCAAACACATGATAATATAGAGTGCCAATGTGCTATTACTATCAATATTCAAAGATACAGTATATGCACTTTGAACATAGAATACATAGAATACATAGAATACTCATACTTGCTTTCCGAACAACACAAATAAACCAAAGCTGCTCTCACATTTCACATTTGAATCATTGTTCATGTTTTATGATTGAACAAAGCGTATATATATTCTGAGACAATATTTTCGAGCATTTTGAAAAAATGTGTCTTTGAAAACGAAAATAACGGTTTTCATGCGTCATGTTTTATTCTGTCAAGTATAGTAAACTTGAACTTTTGAGAAGATATACATTTTGGTTCTAACGATCCATCATCAGTCTATCATAATAACCACGAAATGTGCCATTTCGTGGCATGATATGCTCCTCGCTAAAGCCATTTATACAATGTGCTATATTGACAAATGTTTTCTCACGCACAGACGATTTGATCCAAACATCTGTCCCGCCCCCACGCTTTGCTTTGCTTCTGGCCCCATCCCCCTCAACATGGATCTACAGCTAACCCTCAAACCCACTCGGGATGGGTTGTCAGGGCCTTGGAGTTTGGTCTTTGGTTTCCATTGGTTTCCACAGGTTTTCCTTTGAATCTGGAGGGTTCAAACTCTGGAGGTTTGGCCCCCACACAGATATCAGCAGTCTCAAGTTTACCCTTTTTAATGTTGTTTTCTCTCTCTCTCTTCCTCATCCACCTCAAATGCAACTTCAGAGGTGGTGATTGGTGCTAAGGTGAGACCACCCTATGATATGCCACCCTGAAAGCTGTTATGAACGAATAACAATAACTTGGCAAAATACAATCATATTTTCTGTTGGACAAACCAATGTGTCATTTAGACAATGCTTATCAGACCATCACCGACACCATCATCTAAACACCGTGTATAACCATCCACAGACTCAGGCTCCAAAATACTTCCGACTTACATGATGTGAATATTATGTGTCTTTATACTGATAGAGTCTTCATTTGGGACCACAGACTTTCATTGGGACCACAGACTTTCGTTAGGACCACCGATTTAAGACCAGAGACTTTCATTAAGACCACTGACCACCATTAAAACCACTGACTTTCATTTTTTTCCTATTAGGGCCAGAAAGGGGAACCAGGCGAGATTGCAGATGTAAGTATGCACACTCAGATTTACTGTATAGTCAAATAATTGCGCTAGTATTCAGGGGACACGGAGGGGTTTATTATCTCATGTACTTATTTCTTCTCCGCCTTATTCAAGCGTACAGTCAGTGATGAGCTGCTGTATGTAAAGGCAGGCACTACAGCTCACGCTCACTCAGAAAGAGATCAGAAGACTTGTTTGTCCGTTCAAATCAGAGTGACATGGGGATTTTTGGCCAACGAAGGCACTGACGCTCCTTTTTTTAGGTACCTATGCATGCCATTGCCAAGCATTAGTCAAGAAGAGGCTATGGCATGTCTACTTCTAACGATGACACTTTAACACGTTTTTATAATAGCCTCACCTAAAAGTCACATACATGCAGCATAGCTATCCAAGTCAGTTTGTAGTCATTATCGGGGTTGACTCTCTGGAGTGTAACGGACTACTAATTTGGCTATTTGTGATCTTCTTCTTTTGGGGAATCGTATGATTCCAAGAGAGCCAAGGCCTCCGAATGATAAGTGATTAGCTACCGTGCTTTGAACCTGGTGGTTTTAGACAGATTTCTTTTGTTGTTTTGTTGTGAAAACATGGATGGAAGCCGACATTCCTAGGACATAATGGACCGAAACCAATCGTCTTACATCCAGTTAGTAACTTTTTTTTATTCATTGGTATGCAAGGCTTCTTGGGAAATGAACAAACCCTGACAAGCGGAAGATGTTTTTTTCAGCCAAAGTAAATTGTCAACGGACTTCCTGCTATTCCCAGCACCTTAGCAATTCGAAGCAGTGCAACCCGAAACCTTATCAAAGACATCAGGGCTTTGAAAAGACTACTTTCATCCCACTAAGTATTGAGAACTGAACAAGCTCTCTTTCTGTTCTGTTGTCCAGGTTGTCGGACCGAATGGACCAGCAGGCCCTATGGTAAACATATTCTCAAATATTTACTTGCTATTTTTGTTTTGTGAATAATGTGCTCTGTTTGTCACGCATCTTGCTCATCCTAACATGTTTGTTTGTGCAGGGCCCCTCGGGCGAGCAGGGACCACGTGGAGAAGCTGGCGCTAAGGGTGATAAGGTAAGACAGTAAATCCCAGTCTCCTTGGTGCAGGTAGGTTATGCTTAGAAATCTGTCTGTGGTATGGACTGAAATAAGGGCTAACCATTCTTCAATTGCTGCCTAGTTTATCATGTGTGAGACCTTTCATTTAGATCCAGGATAGTGAGATTTCCAGTATACGCTACCTTATTGTAGAAAATCCAATATATTCCAATCTATAAATAGTACAATAGGATTGTAACGAAACAGTGGCATACTCCGCAAAGCACCTCAATACGTAATGAAACAGTGGCATACTCCGCAAAGCACCTCAATACGTAACGAAACAGTGGCATACTCCGCAAAGCACCTCAATACGTAACGAAACAGTGGCATACTCCGCAAAGCACCTCAATACGTAACGAAACAGTGGCATACTCCGCAAAGCACCTCAATACGTAACGAAACAGTGGCATACTCCGCAAAGCACCTCAATACGTAATGAAACAGTGGCATACTCCGCAAAGCACCTCAATACGTAACGAAACAGTGGCATACTCCGCAAAGCACCTCAATACGTAATGAAACAGTGGCATACTCCGCAAAGCACCTCAATACGTAATGAAACAGTGGCATATTCCGCAAAGCACCTTAATACGTAACGAAACAGTGGCATACTCCGCAAAGCACCTCAATACGTAATGAAACAGTGGCATATTCCGCAAAGCACCTTAATACGTAACGAAACAGTGGCATACTCCGCAAAGCACCTCAATACGTAACGAAACAGTGGCATACTCCGCAAAGCACCTCAATACGTAATGAAACAGTGGCATACTCCGCAAAGCACCTCAATACGTAATGAAACAGTGGCATACTCCGCAAAGCACCTCAATACGTAATGAAACAGTGGCATACTCCGCAAAGCACCTCAATACGTAATGAAACAGTGGCATACTCCGCAAAGCACCTCAATACGTAATGAAACAGTGGCATACTCCGCAAAGCACCTCAATACGTAATGAAACAGTGGCATACTCCGCAAAGCACCTCAATACGTAACGAAACAGTGGCATACTCCGCAAAGCACCTCAATACGTAATGAAACAGTGGCATACTCCGCAAAGCACCTCAATACGTAATGAAACAGTGGCATATTCCGCAAAGCACCTTAATACGTAACGAAACAGTGGCATACTCCGCAAAGCACCTCAATACGTAATGAAACAGTGGCATATTCCGCAAAGCACCTTAATACGTAACGAAACAGTGGCATACTCCGCAAATCACCTCAATACGTAATGAAACAGTGGCATACTCCGCAAAGCACCTCAATACGTCCTCTGCAGTTCTTCAACCACTGGCCAGGCTAGTTATGCAGCAAATGCATTACAGTTGATTGATTGGTTAATTGGTTGATTGTTTGGGTGATGGACTGATTTGTTGATTGGTTGGTTGATCGATAGATTGATTGATTGCGAACAGAATTACATTCAGTAACATAGTCTCCTAAGGCAGACAACACCATCAAAGCCATGCAACAATATCGATCACTCACTTTTCCCAATGAAAGCTGATAACACTGAACATGTTTGTGTATTGAACCCGTTGTTGAATGTGCTTGTCCCTCTCGCCTTTTCCCCAGGGAAATGTTGGCCCCAGAGGCAGAGATGGCGAGCCTGGAACCCCCGGGAACCCCGGAACCCCTGGCCCTCCCGGACCCAACGGACCCCCAGGTCTTGGCGGGGTAAGTGGTAGAAAACAGTGGAGAGGACAGGAGAGTAAATGAGAGAGTATGTCACCACCACACATAATCTCTGTTTATGTCGTTGTGGTGCAGAGAAGCACTCCCTGTTGATGGACTAGCAGTACAGTATCGCCATATTCTCACTGTCAGGTGTGTGTGTGTGTGTGTGTGTGTGTGTGTGTGTGTGTGTGTATTCGCACGCACACACGTGTGTGAAAGAAACTAAGCCATACGCCTATTTGCTCATCTATGTGTTAGTTAGTAGAATAGAGAGAGAATAGAGAGAGAAGAATGGACGACACATTGGTAAGCTACTGTGCCACAGTCAATATCACCAATGTAATCCCTTCTGACAACTGTAAACGTGCCACCAGAGTTTTTGTTTCCTCTGAGTCCTGGTGAGGTCACCACTGTAGCATTAGATACCGTCGACTCACGAACAATGTCTCTCGACCCGTGTTGTGTTTCTGCAGAACTTCGCGGCTCAGATGGCTGGTGGATTCGATGAGAAAGCCGGAGGCGCACAGATGGGAGTGATGCAAGGACCTATGGTTAGAGGACAAGAGATGTTACTGTACCGTCACATGAACTTCACGGAATCCAGAGGGGGTTTAAAAAGACTCAAATGAATGATTGAAAGAAATAAAATCATAGTGGTAAACTAAAGAGCTATATGGTATGTGGTAAATGTCGGTCGGTAGTGGCATGCTGTGTTACAGACTTGAAGACAGTACTGCAGACTGCAATCTTGTCATGGAAATGAACCACTGAATGGAACATACTGTAGTATAGATTGTGCTGTAGTACGTACTGTAGTATAGAATCGATAGCTAATGCTGTCCTGTTGGTATGGAATATGAGCTATATTATAACGGCAGTCAGTAACACAGACATAGAAATGATCATGAAACATACGCTATTTATATTACCTATGGTCGATGAATTTGATGTATCTATGGACACGCCCTGCAGCATTTGGAAGCATATGACCCCTCCCCCAATTCCCAAATAAGAGTCAACCTACAGTCTATTATTCTACCCGACGACTCATTGAAATACACTGTATTTATTGGTTTTCTCATACGACCAGGTAACCATGGCCTCAAACCTTTATTACACCACAACCGTAACTAATTATTGCACAACATCGGAAGACCTACAGGCCATGTTATTTGAATTACAATGGGACATCGGAGCATTTGAAGTGTTCTTTCTCTCCCTAGAAGACATGACTAAATAGCAAATATCCCCAATAGTCTTTGAGCTATGAATTGCTATCAATATTATGCATTTCCTCTCATTATCTCTCTCCCTCTTCCTCTGTAGGGCCCTATGGGTCCCCGTGGTCCACCTGGCCCTTCTGGAGCCCCTGTAAGTATACACCACCTTCATAACTGTGGGCTGGACACCTCTCTAAGCCCTAGTAATAACCACAACAGAAGGAGAATGTGGACAGTGCTGTAGATCAGTGCTTGACCCTTTGACCTTCTGTATCGGATGGATAAACATTTATGGTCTACCTGTGTCCTAATATACTATGCTGGTCCCTAATGTGGACGCCCTACGCCTATAGAAATATGCAGACTATTAGGATGTCTTTGACTTGATGTCCCTTCTCATCAATTCCAGGGTCCACAAGGTTTCCAAGGTAACCCCGGAGAGACTGGAGAGCCAGGCCCTGCTGTGAGTATCCAGAACTATCCCAGGGTGCACCATACATCTCTGTGCCACAACGCCAATATAGAAATATAATACGTAGAGCTTGGCAGCAGCGCCAGAGCATTCTAGTACCAGCTCTCTCGGGAGCCGTATTCGACTGAGGGCTGTATGATTGCGTACTAACCACATGAAATATAGAGAAATTTGTGTTTACTGTGAAAGTGTCTCATAAATCCACTCAACCCAGTTCGACCTCTAACCCCTGATCCCTAGAAGTGGTAGGAATGTCTATTCATGTGCGGATCACATGGAGCTCCGTCCCCGTCAGAGCTCAAGTGAAAATCACCAACATCATTACCCGTCATTAAAATCAAACCACAAGCAACAGGAAAATGCCCCCTTCCTCTACATGCTGTGAATGTCAGCTATGAATAGGCAGGAATAGACAGGGTACCTTTTTAACATGACTGTCTGTGACATAACATTTTCATTAGAGTTGGCAGTGAGAATTCAAAGACTAGGTGAAAGGCCCTGAAATCATTAAGTGATTTCCTTTTAGTTTACTGTGGGAAGGTAGCTTCTTGCACTAGTCTGTTCTAAGTCACAGCGATTGGGCCTACACATCAATGACAACAAGCTCTTTGCCCTCATGACAGGGTGCACTGGGACCCCAAGGACCCCCTGGACCTTCTGGCAAACCAGGAAGTGATGTAAGTATTGCCTTCTTCAGCAACCGAACCAGAACCATGCCAGGCTTGGACCAGATCCGCGGCTCAGGCCTGAGCTCGGTTGTCAAAGCCGTGCTCGAGTAGAGCGCGAGCTCTATCAGATGTAGAGCTCTGAACACGCTTTGTGGCTTCAATTTCCTCAACAAAGCTCTTGCCACCTTGCCCAAACTATCATTATCTTATTGACTTCGTCAGGCCAGACTCCAGTGCCCCTCGTTCCATCATGAAAGGCGGACCTTGTTTCTTCCCCCACTGTTTACAAAAACACAAGCATGATCGTCTTTGACACAGTACCAGCGAAGCAGTCCACAAAGCACTGACCTACCATTTCTAACTTCTAATACAATTGTTTCATTAAATGTCCCTTTAGAAAACCCTAAACTCCTAGCCATTTACATTCCCACACTGAACTCCCCCCCCTCCCCCCCCCACCCACACACTCACCCCCCCCACCCCACCCCAGAGGGCATTTGCCTTCTCTCGCTGAAGTAAACTAATTAGAATCTTAAATGTAAAATGTTAAGACATTTACTATTCAGTTGACAAACTCCTGATTTGAATCATATCTTTCTTTATTGCTAGGGTGAGGCTGGCAAACCTGGAAAGGCTGGTGAACGTGGACCTGCAGGACCTCAGGTAAACACTGAAAGATTAGACTATAGTAGAAAAAAAAAAAAACAGAAATCTATGTCCACAACATCAGAGCACAATGCCATGGATAACAATTCTCTTGTGTACTACAGACTTAAGTTTTTCAAATTTGTTTATCATCAATTGCCTTTGTTTACGTCTTACTATATACTGATCAATATCTTAAGGTAGGAGTTCCGTTTACAGATGAATCCCACACAGAATCCTTTAGTATCCAATTTCCTCATTTATCTCTTTCTTTCAGGGAGCTCGTGGATTCCCCGGAACTCCTGGTCTTCCCGGAATCAAAGGACACAGAGTGGGTGCTTCATTATTTTAACAAACACAACTCCCTCTGCATGGATATTGTGATGTTACACGTCCCAGCATGATTAGCAACGCAACAGATTAGCTCATTAGTGTTCATTAAATCAGTCTAATGGGGCTGATGTGGGACTAATAAGTCCTGATGAAGTGGCTCACTGCTGTCTGTCCGTCCGTGTGTGTAGGGTCATCCTGGTCTCGATGGATCTAAGGGAGAGGGTGGTGCTGCTGGAGCCAAGGTAAGACTCCTGCCTCGGTCTTCTACTCATCCAATCTTTTGAGTTGTCTATTTCTGTGTCTACTCGTCTGTCTATCTGACGGACTGTCTGAGAAGCCGTCCGATTGGCTAACTGACTGACTGTCTCCTCTCTATAGGGCGAGGGTGGCGCCCCCGGAGAGAACGGCGCCCCTGGACCAATGGTAAGAGAGCGTTACACCTGTGCAGCACCTGAATAGTATGAGCATAATGCTTTTATTCGCCAACTGTAACTTTTACCTGAATGTTACCAAGCTGAGTGTTCATCACTTGTCTCCTGTAGGGACCACGTGGTCTGCCTGGCGAGAGAGGCCGTCCCGGAGCTTCTGGCTCTGCTGTGAGTAACAACGCAGACATTTACCTTTAAATTTAATTTACCTTTAACCTTTAACACTCTCTGATTAAACTATTACACTCCTGAACAATACAAGCTAGCAACGCACCAAAGCTAAGGTGTAGCCCGAGATGATATGCCGTATAGCTTCGACCATTTATGTCCCCAATCCCAATCAATCCTCACCAGACCCAATCATAGTCTGTACACTTGCCTACCAGACAATCCCAGCCTAGAGTTTGGGACTTTCTCTTTGGTTAATGTTGCCACACGATAAAGACCTTTTCAATCTGGCTGTGTAGCAAAATCAATTACAGTCAAAATGGCAATTCTGAAAAGCCTGCCTAATGGTAGTCTCGTGAAGCCGACCTTAGGCCTTGGGAGACGGAATATTGAGACACAACGGTGTGAAAGTGTTCATCCATAAACACCTCACAGTACCTAGACACCATCATAATGTCTCCTGTGTCTGCTCTCTCCTCAGGGTGCCCGTGGTAATGATGGCTTGCCTGGCCCTGCTGGTCCTCCTGTACGTATGAGCTCCTCATGTTGGTTCCTCACTGTTTCAAAGACATCTAGCTTTTATCATTGTCGTACAAGATAACCGTAATGCAGAAATCAATAATACACCTATTGCATCACAATTTGTGCATATTTTCTAAATAATTTCAAATGGATTTGGACCGCTTTGTCTGTTTCTCCCAGTCCATGTTGTATTTGTGCGATAATAACAAAACCAGGAATTTGTGAGTTTGTGAACTCTGACCTTTGAACTGGGATTCCTACAGGGGCCTGTTGGACCTGCTGGAGCACCTGGTTTCCCTGGATCCCCTGGCTCCAAGGTTTGTACTATTTACAATTACAGTATGTACAATTTTTGATATTCTTCATTTCTTTCTGCCGTGCATCCTGCCAGCCATGAACCAAATCGAAGCCTATTGGTGCGATAAAGGATGGGTCTGTTCAATTCCCACCAATCGCGGCGGTCAGACACTTCCTTTCCCTAGACCACGGGTGATAAACTCTGACGAGTTGATCGATAGTGATAAGCTGCAACGAGGCAAGATTCTCACAGTCACCCGACGTCAAGGACTCGGAAGAGTCACATTGAACCGTGACTGTATGCCGGTCTATCACAGGGAGACAATGAGCTCCAATCACCACACCATTTGACTTTGTCGCCGAGGGCAGTTTGAAGAACAGTTAGAAGCAACGGAGAAGCAATGGCAGTCCTAATGGTCCTCTGAATTGCTTCCTTCCTACAGGGAGAAGCTGGCCCCACTGGTGCCCGTGGAGCTGAGGGCGCACAGGGACCCCGCGGAGAGGCTGGCACACCCGGATCTCCCGGTCCCGCTGGCGCCTCTGTACGTAACACCCAGGCTCTGTGTGATACAGTCCGAAGTGCATCATCTCGTACTGATTATCTCTCATAATTAAACTGATGCATTGTTTTCGTCTCTTCACTCTCTTCCTTTAGGGCAACCCTGGTACTGATGGTATCCCCGGAGCTAAAGGATCTGCTGTAAGTATACTCTTACACTATATGGTTTAGAAAGTACCCTCTACACTCTTTATATACTCAGCATGAAATAAACAGTGCTCTTGGTCACCATTATCGGTCTACTACTCAGTCAGTAACGCTCAGTTGTGTTCTCTCTGTCGCCCTCTGTAGGGTGCTTCTGGTATTGCTGGTGCACCTGGTTTCCCAGGACCCCGTGGCCCCCCCGGACCTCAGGGAGCAACAGGACCTCTTGGGCCCAAGGGCCAGTCGGTAGGTCCCCCATGTTCCCCCCCAAAACCTGGACACCATAATATTATGTTGGTGGTGCTTATTGGTTTTACTTAGGGGGGAAACCCATGTTTCTGGTGAGTCAAGTCATTCCTATTTCAACTGTTCTGAGTGATTTCTAGAATGATGACTTTGCCCCTGCGTTTGTTACAGGGAGACCCCGGTATTCCTGGTTTCAAAGGAGAGGCTGGACCAAAGGGAGAGCTTGTGAGTTCTGTTTTGATGGGTCATATAATATCATAACCACACATGGATATTTTCACTCAATTGAGTTGGACTTGGAAGTATGTTTGGGATTAATCCGGCATCTTCTTGCTCACCCCCTGTAGGGCCCTATTGGTCCCCAAGGCGGCCCTGGCCCCGCTGGCGAGGAGGGCAAACGAGGAGCAAGAGGAGAGCCGGGTGCTGCTGGACCACTTGGACCTCCTGGCGAGAGAGTAAGGATCCGAACCATCACAGACCTCGCGGCAGTTTGCTCTGTTTTTGTCCTGTGTCATATCAGTTGTTCCCACATCCTATTCCTCATCACGGAAATGTCCTCTCTGTCCTTGTTTCTAGGGAGCTCCCGGTAACCGTGGTTTCCCGGGTCAGGACGGTCTTGCTGGTGTTAAGGTGGGTCTTACGATGCTGATTTGACACGTTGACACTTTTCTCTCACCTGATAAACAGGAATGGACAGGAGCAAAATCACCATATCAACTAGTTCTACTAAATGAGTCCTTAACTGTAAGAAGACGGCCATGTAGACCAATGAGTAATAAATTGTCCAAAACCAGCTATGATTAATACAATTAGCTACAATGTTGTTTAAACGCGAGTGACGAAAGCAAAACAATACTAATCTCTCTCTTTGTCTCCCCTCTTCCTCCTCAGGGAGCCCCTGGTGACCGTGGTGTTCCCGGCGTGGGTGGGCCTAAGGGAGGCACTGGTGATCCCGGCCGCGCAGGAGAGCCTGGTCTTCCCGGAGCCAGAGTGAGTAGTAGTAGTACCTCTGGTCTCCACCACCACCACCACCACAACCAGCCAAAACAGCCATCGATACAAGCTGGGGCTCATCGTGGCTTTAAATCGGTTTCCATCTACATGTATAATGTTGACACTGTCTTTGTGTGTGATGCTCACAGGGTCTCACTGGTCGCCCCGGAGATGCTGGTCCTCAAGGCAAAGTTGGCCCTGGTGTAAGTATGCCTCGTTAACCGGCTAGCACCGCCTAGTATTCCACTTTTACCAAACATTTTGCCATACAATTAAACCTTCTCTCCTCCGTGTGTGGTACTATAGGGTGCTGCTGGTGAGGACGGTCGCCCCGGCCCACCTGGTCCTCAGGGAGCACGTGGCCAGCCTGGTGTGATGGGATTCCCCGGACCAAAGGGAGCCAATGTAAGTGTCACAGGGGTTTCCAGTAAAGTTGTGATACCCAGAGGGAAGAAATTGCCAGTCGATTTTCCTCCAGCTCCAGACACGGAGTATCTGACAGTGCAGACACATACAGTACAGGAAGTGTATGGAAACGTCCCCATTAAGCCCCCTTGCACTTGTCTTTTCTTCTTCCCTGTGACTGACCACTGTGTTTTTTTTTTCTCCAACAGGGTGTGCCTGGCAAGGCAGGAGAGAAGGGTCTCGTGGGTCGTCAAGGTCTGATAGTAAGTTGATCAGTGTTTCAGATGAACTTCCTGTAACCCTTGGGTCTTAGCAAAGTTCACCTCTCTGTGCAATTGCTTAGTTATTTTCAGCCCCACAAAATTTCAAGGAATGACCCGGTGCAGGAACCGGATATCGATCGCCATCCCTTTGCAGCGGTGGTTCACGATGAACTGATTCATGTTCCTCTCTCTCTCTGAACAGGGTCTGTCTGGTAAAGATGGTGAGACTGGTGCTGCCGGACCTAACGGCCCTGCTGTAAGTGTTCAACCTCTGACCGACGTTGTGAAAGACAATATACAGCAGACGGTTCTTGAGGAGTGAAAACTGCACCTCGTAGTAACAGAATCTCTTTCCGCGATGCACCTATAACAGAATACGTGTAGCCATAGTATTTGTAAAAAAGCTAGCGTCTCCCTTTGAGCACTTGAGGATGCAATGGAATCCCCAGACTTTCCACACAGCACCACAGGGTGCTGTCGCTGTCTAACCTGTGTTGATCACTTTTGATGGCTCTCCTCTTAGGGACCTGCTGGAGAGAGAGGAGAGCAAGGAGCTGCTGGGCCATCTGGCTTCCAGGTGAGTTTGCCTTACTTTTCTGGAATGGCTAGAACAGGAATGATTCTATTCCGAACAACTTGATGTCTATTTTTGATGACGTCATAGGAAGTCACTGATTGTCCTGTTGTTGTTGTGCAGGGTCTGCCTGGACCTGCTGGCCCCCCGGGAGAGGGAGGCAAGCCTGGTGATGCGGTGAGTGTCCACGGTCACAGCAGTACACCAGGCCGACCTGTTCAGGTCCCTTATTGATTGATTGAATACATTAGGAACATCTAACCCTGCTACTCACGTCACATTTGTCATCACACGCCTCAGGCCTGTATCCTGATTGTGTAATTCTAGCAAACACAAGAACATTCTGTATTCTCAAGGTATCATTTATCTACTGTAAAAGTATGCAGCTATAATGTCTCTCTCCTCTCTCTGTAGGGTGTTCCTGGAGAGGCTGGTGCTGCAGGCGTTACGGGACCCAGAGTGAGTTTTCATTTCTACAATAAATCTGATATAGATTATTTTTCCACACTTACTGTCACAATCATGTAGTTAGCCACCACCATCTACTTATCAAACATTTATGTCTGTAGTCCTTCCTGTTTCTGCCTCTCACTTCCTGTCTCCCTGATCCCTGATAGGGCGAGCGTGGTTTCCCTGGTGAGAGGGGCGGTGCAGGATCTCAGGGTCTGCAGGGACCTCGTGGACTTCCTGGAACTCCCGGAACCGATGGACCCAAGGTGAGGAGCCCCTCCCCTCAGCCAACCTCGTCTTCAAGAAGAGTTTCCGTTGCTATTGGAGACAGAGTCCTGAGCTCCTATAGTCGGGCAATCACAGTACCACTACTGAAGAGAGAAACATCAGAAACAGTGTGATCGGCCATCTTCTAACTCCACGTTCCTCCTCTCTGACAGGGAGCCATTGGGCCAACTGGTGGTGCTGGATCTCAGGGGCCCCCCGGCCTGCAGGGTATGCCAGGAGAGAGAGGAGCTGGTGGTATCCTTGGAGCCAAAGGTGACAGAGTGAGTAACAACTGTCAAAAATATCGAATCATTGTTGTAGAAGATTTGACGGCGGACTGCAAGGTTATATCATGATACATGTCATGGTTTTCTGTGTTTTGCAGGGTGACAACGGTGAGAAAGGACCTGAGGGCGCTCCTGGAAAGGATGGTTCCAGAGTGAGTACCGCGGAAGCAGAGAAAATAGCCACACTCTTCTGTGGCAACTCTGATCCAAAGTCCCAATGGAAATACAATGATCCAATGACCAAGTGAGGTTGATAATAACTCCATCTCTCTCCTTTCCATCTTTATTCTCTCCTCCCACTCAGGGCTTGTCTGGTCCCATTGGTCCTCCTGGCCCAGCTGGTCCCAATGGCGTGAAGGTATGAATTACCATACGGATCAAACACACCTGTTATTATGTGTACGGTGTAATATTCATGTGACAGATGGTTTCTCACTCTTCTCTCTCCTTCCCTCTCAGGGTGAGGGTGGACCTTCTGGCCCAACTGGTGCGGCTGGTGCCCGTGGCGCTCCTGTAAGTTGGGTCTTTCCGCCTCCAGTGTCATATCGTCCGTTCTCAGACTTGTATCGAATCGGCCACGTTGTCGACGTGCTCAAGTTCGAAATGTACCTTCGCGCAAACTCACTCCCCTCCAGTACAGAGAGCAGGAAGAAACTAGAGAAGAAGCAGAGCTCGACAGATCAAAATATAAGATCACTCAAAGTCACCAGATATTTTGATAGCCACATATTGTTCAGTTTGATTCCAAGACCACTCGCTTCCCAAGTAGCCCGGCAACAGTTATAAATAATAAAGGAAGCTCCAAGTACACTAAATCAAAGTACACTTAGTCCCTCAGAATATATTCCATTCCAAAAGGTTTGATTTGCGATGAGTGCAGCCTCCTCCACTTTCACCCACCGCACCTGCAGCATGACGGACAGGGCCACATACATGTGCAGTTAGAAAACCTTTCTCTGTGGTGCCTGTGTCTCGAGTCCGTTTCTCTCTTACTGTAGGGCGACCGTGGTGAGGGTGGTCCTCCTGGGCCTGCTGGCTTCGCTGGGCCTCCTGTGAGTAGAACCACAGCAGTCGCATACGTTTCAAGGAAAACATTCACATTCATCCATATCAAATGCTGGATCTTTATTGACCTGTATCTTCCATCCACCAAACTCCAGGGTGCAGATGGTCAGCCTGGAGCCAAGGGAGAGTTTGGCGAGGCTGGACAGAAGGGAGATGGTGGTGCCCCTGGACCTCAGGGACCCTCTGGGGCCCCTGGACCTGTGGTAGGTACCCATCGAAATGCACTTTGAGATACCAAAAAACCTGTATGTCCCTGAGACAGATATCTTATGACCCAAGACATTACCATTCGGAGAAAAAAGAAATGGAGAGTATTTGAGAACACAATTGATGCACTTCTTGTTTCATTGTTCTTGTTTCTTTGTCTAATTGTGTTCATTGTTGCTTTTTGTTCCAGGGTCCCACTGGTGTTTCTGGATCTAAAGGAGGCCGCGGTGCCCAGGGTGGCGCTGTAAGTCAACAGTTCCAATGATAAGAGATTATTACCCAATAGTAAGTGAAAAGATCACATGGTATGTTCTGTTATTGAAATATTGTCTTGTCTCTTTCTTGTTGGTAGGGTGCTACTGGCTTCCCTGGTGCTGCTGGAAGAGTTGGATCTCCCGGTCCCAACGTGAGTATCACATCCTCACAACTCTTCCATAGACAACAGAACTGCACCTTTTCATTCAGATTGCCTGTGTATATGTGTGTGATTGAAACAATGCTTCATCTCTCTGTTCCCTCTCTCAGGGTAACCCTGGTGCTGCTGGCCCCGCTGGCCCTGCTGGTAAAGACGGTCCTAAGGGAGTTCGCGGTGACGCTGGCACCCCAGGAAGACAGGGAGATGCCGGGCTGCGTGGAGTTGCTGGAGCCCCTGGCGAGAAGGGAGATGCTGGAGAAGACGGCCCCCCTGTGAGTCTTCCCCATCCACTCTTACATTGGCTAAATGATATCTCACGGAGGTAATGCCACCCAGCCTCTTAAAGTTACTGTCCAGTGTTTCCAGATTTCTAGGAAATCTGACCTTTAATGAATTACAATGAGTGAAATACTTTCCTTCCAAACATTTTTAATTAAGTATGTTAAAAAGCAGCTCGTCTTGGAATGGTGTGGGCGTATACCGGTCATAAAAAGTAGACCGCTGATTGGCCATCTCATCCAATGAGGCATTCTCTACGAGGAAATAGCAAGCATTTTTTAAAATGGTCTGTTTACGATACAAGTTTGAGGTGGTGTTTTGGAAGTGTCTTTTCTCCAATTTAAGCTTTGGCCCCAAATACGAGTCAGCAACATTATCTGGGTGGGAGTTAACCGAATATAAACGTTTAAAAAGTGAGATTTTCACTGAACAGTTACTTTAAGCTTCATGGATGTACCTTGTCGGCCTGGTAACACCAACTCACCCACCTTGATAGTCAACCACTTTCTGGAACTGGAGTTATGAACTCGATGAGCTGGGGTTGTAAAGTCAATGTAGTGAACTTTGACCTAATTGTCTCCTCCATTTCTAGGGCCCTGATGGTCCTTCAGGTCCCCATGGTCTGGCTGGGTCTCGTGGTATTGTTGGTCTGCCTGGGCAGCGTGGAGAGAGGGGCTTCCCTGGTCTTCCTGGACCGTCTGTGAGTACCTCACCCCTGATAGCCTAATTCAAGTGTGGTAGTTACTATGATTAGTGAGTAAAAAATTGTCACAGTATTTTCTGAATCAGGAAGAGAGGTGACCTTTGAAAGCCAGGTCAGTGTTAGAGGACCATTGCCCTTACTGGTCCAGTTGTAAGTTAAGGTCTCTCTATAAGCTGGCATACCCACATATAGTGATAGAAAATATGAATGACAATTGGCCTGACAACCTTTTAAGTCCAGGCTCATATAACTCCCACTACTCATGCACCATTGAGTGGTAACTAAACAACATATGACCCCTAAAATCATATATGGGATGCCTGGAGTGATTGCCTGTGTAATATCATGGAGTCCTGATCTCCACATACATTCAATATGACAGATCTATAACCAGACTTCTTTCTCCTTAAAACGGTCACAAAGAAGTCGATCACTCAGTGACCAATTGGCTGTAACTGAGATGCATTCAGAACTAAGTGTCCATCATGCGACGTCATATTGAGGGTTTTGATGCTTTTCTTACCAGCTAGGGGCTTTTAGACAGTTGCTGATGTCCTACTTACCATGCGGATCAATATTGAAGTCCGTGAGTCCATTGACTAGTCAGTCGCATGTTACATCGTTGCAGTTATTGACATCAGATATAATTGGACTGTGGTGACATCTGACACTTCACTCCTTGATGGTGAGTCTGATGTCCATGTTCTGTGTGTCACAGGGAGAGCCCGGTAAGCAGGGAGCTTCTGGTGCTGGTGGTGACCGTGGACCGCCTGGCCCTGTGGGACCCCCTGGACTGTCTGGACCTGCAGGAGAGCCCGGGAGAGAGGTCAGAACTAAAACACAACAGCAAAGGCCACAACAACAACAATTATTGACCACTGTAGCTGCACACAGCAATGACAGAGGTGTGGGCCATAGCTGCACTATAGTGCCACCTGCTGGCCAATATAATTACACCTCTGGATTGAGCCACTGCAAGAACCATAGCAACGACAGCAGCAGCATAAGCAACAACAACATGAACATAAATATCAATAATCACCACACAACAACAGCAACCTCCAAAAAAACAAGAACTTCCCTCCCCCACACAGTCACAATAACCTGCCAAGCAGAATTGTAAACAATGACCACAGCACTAACAACAACAACCGCAACCAACAAAAAAAGCAATACATTTCAATGAATGAATAAATCTCTGTCTCTACCTCACAGGGCAACGCTGGATCTGATGGACCCCCTGGTAGAGATGGATCCACTGGAGTCAAGGTGAGACGCCTGCATTATACACCAATCAGACCAATCAGTCCAAACCAATCAGTCCAAACCAATCAGTCCAAACCAATCAGTTCAAACCAATCAGTCCAAACCAATCAGTCCAAACCAATCAGTCCAAACCAATCAGTCCAAACCAATCAGTCCAAACCAATCAGTCCAAACCAATCAGTTCAAACCAATCAGTCCAAACCAATCAGTCCAAACCAATCAGTCCAAACCAATCAGTCCAAACCAATCAGTCCAAACCAATCAGTCCAATTGATGGATAAGCTGTCAGATGCGCTTTGATGGCCTTATATCCTATGATCTTCTCTCCCCCCTGTAGGGTGAGCGTGGTAACACTGGTCCTGCTGGTGCTCCTGGTGCCCCGGGCGCTCCCGGTGCCCCCGGCCCTGTCGGCCCCCTGGGCAAGCAGGGAGACAGAGGAGAGGGAGTGAGTACCCATACAAAACTAGACACAATATGAATGAGATAAATGTTGGTGTTTTGTCATTCACACTGGTTTGGGTGTTGTTAGCCTGTGTAATGGGAAGAACCTCACTCTTGTTTCTAGGGTGCTCAAGGACCTGCCGGACCCGCTGGACCAGCTGGCGCTAGAGGAATGGCTGTGAGTTTCAACATCGCTCATTTTAAAACACACACACCATTCTCTAGTGAACTATTACCAACTGTAGCTGCACCGGCATTGGCACACCCTTTTTTTTTTGCTGAGCTGATTGACACTCTCTGCCTCTCGAAATAAGGGACCCCAAGGACCCCGTGGAGACAAGGGAGAGGCTGGCGAGACAGGAGAGAGGGGACAGAAGGGACACCGTGGCTTCACCGGTCTGCAGGGTCTTCCCGGACCTCCCGTAAGTCACCCAAGTCCTCTGGCCACGCTGGACCTTTAGCCATTATACCTCTCCATCTTCATAGATCTGTATTCATGACACTTCTGCGTGTGGAATAAGTTCTGTTCCCTGACTTCCAGTCGTCTTTGTCTAAACTAACAGGGCTCCGCTGGAGACCAGGGAGCTGCTGGACCTGCCGGACCTAGTGGCGCTAAAGTGAGTCCAGGCGAGAGGGAAGGACAGAACACTTCTCTAATCCCTCCAGACTTATGATAAGACAAAAGGACTACTCCTACACAGTAGTTATCCCGTGATATAATAATGAGGGTCAAAGGCTAGTTTTTTTTTATAATCCTCCAACACCGTGATAAGGTGGAGGATGAGAATGGCCACTGTGTTTTAATTAGTCTGTCCTGGGATAACAGGGAAGGCGAATGCTTTTGTGATTACCACATGTTGTGGTAGAGAGGAAGACAAGACAGGAGAGGCTACTACTTAAAAAATGTACCCATAAAGATTAATTACATGATAAAGAAGAGGAAAGGGATGTGAATAATTATCACTCATAGAGAGATACACTACATATACAAAAGTATGTGGACACCCCTTCAAATGAGTGGATTCGGCTATTTCAGCCACACCCGCTGCTGACAGTTGTATAAAATCGAGCACACAGCCATGCAATCTCCATTGACAAACATTGCCATTAGAATGGTCTTACTGAAGAGCTCAGTGATTTTCAACGTGGCACCGTTATAGGATGCCACCTTTCCATCAAGTCAGTTCATTAGATGTCTGCCCTGGTCAACTGTAAGTGCTGTTATTGTGAAGTGGAAAAGTCTAGGCGCAACAACGGCTCAACCGCGATGCGGTAGGCCACACAAGCTCACAGAACGGGACTGCCGAGTGCTGAAGCGCGTAGCAAGCGCGTAGCACATAATAATCGTCTGTTTCTCGGTTGCAACACTCACTTCCGAGTTCCAAACTGCCTCTGGAAGCAACGTCAGCACAAGAACTGTTTGTCGAGAGCTTCATGAAATGGGTTTCCATGGCCGAGCAGCCTTCCCTGTTTCAGGAATGACAATGCCCCTGTGCACAAATCGAGGTCCATACAGAAATGGTTAGTCAAGATCGGTGTGGAAGAACTTGACTGGCCTGCACAGAGCCCTGACCTCAACTCCATCTAACACCTTTGGGATGAATTTAAAGGGAAACTGCGAACCAGGCCTAAGTGATAAACATCAGTGCCCCTCCTCACTGAGGTTCTTGTGGCTAAATGGAAGCAAATCCCCACAGCAATTTTCTAACATCTAGTGGAAAGCCTTCCCAGAGGAGTAGAGGCTGTTATAGCAGCAAAGGGGAGACCAACTCCATATTAATGCCCAAGATTTTGGAATGAGATGTTCGACGAGCAGGTGTCCACATACTTTTGGTCATCTAGTGTAGCTAAGTTTGTAATGTCTGATAAGCAGGTTGTTTTTGAATTAAAGAGTGTACACTGTAGGACAATTGAACATGAACAATGTTACATCCGGTAAAAGTTTCAAACTAACTGTGAATCCAGCCCCTCTACAAAGAGACTCCCATTCATACATGCTATGCTAGCATCCATGTGTGAGAGCTGTGACTGACCCCACCCTATCTATCTCCTCAGGGACCCCCTGGCCCAGCCGGTCCCGCTGGTAAGGATGGATCTAACGGTACCCCTGGACCCCTCGGACCCTCTGGGCCTCGTGGTCGTTCTGGAGAGACTGGTGCTGCTGTGAGTAACGCTTGGCAACATTTATAGCATATAGCAGCAAATATGTTAGTCTTCATGTAGTCCCACCTTGTAACAATCGTCTCCTCATCTCCTTCAGGGTCCTCCTGGTAACCCCGGACCCCCTGGTCCTCCTGGTCCTCCCGGCCCTGGCATCGACATGTCTGCCTTCGCTGGCCTGTCTCAGCCAGAGAAGTCTCCGGATCCCCTGAGGTACATGAGGGCTGATGAGGCATCCAGCTCCCTGAGGCAGCACGACGTGGAGGTGGACTCCACACTCAAGTCCCTCAACTACCAGATCGAGAACCTGCGCAGCCCCGACGGTAGCCAGAAGAACCCCGCCCGCACCTGCAGAGACATCAAACTGTCCCACCCCGAGTGGAAGAGTGGTGAGTGGGGGAATGGTTAGAGGAGAGGGAGAAGAGAGAGTGAATGGAAAGGAAAGACCACAGATGTGTACAACGTGATCAGTCCAAACCATGCTAAGGTTTGAACCATTTGTCCTCTCCCCCTCCTGTTCGCCAGGTGACTACTGGGTGGACCCGAACATTGGCAGCACAGCTGACGCCATCAAGGTCTTCTGCAACATGGAGACTGGCGAGACCTGCGTGTACCCCAGCATAGCCAACGTGCCGCACAAGAACTGGTGGACAAGCAAGAGCAAGGACCGCAAACACGTCTGGTTCGGAGAGACCATGAATGGAGGATTCCACGTGAGTCTCGACATGAATAATCACTCCACTGGCACGTTTGAGCGAAATACGGCTACTGCTTTAGTAGGGTAACTTCATTTCAAGGGTTACCCTGATCATCGAGTAGAGCACTTCCTCTCAGTGTTTCCTTTTATGAATTGCAGGCTGAACCTATATTTCCGGCTTGCAGATAAGTTCTAGACATCACATAAAATCCTACCACCCAGAAACCTGTGTGTGACCTCCATGTTCGTTGCCGCCGCCTTCCTTGCCCCGTGTCCCGTTTAACCCTAAGCTCTTCCTCCTCTGGCTCCGTCCACAGTTCAGCTACGCTGAGGACGGTACCAACGCCGCCAGTATCCAGCTGACCTTCCTGAGGCTGCTGTCCACGGAAGCGTCTCAGAGCCTCACCTACCACTGCAAGAACAGCGTGGCCTATATGGACGCATCCACGGGCAACCTGAAGAAGTCTCTGCTGCTCCAGGGCTCCAACGACGTGGAGATCCGAGCTGAGGGCAACAGCCGCTTTACCTACAGCGTGGCGGAGGACGGCTGCAAGGTGAGGGGAATAGGCACTGTCAAAGTAGGGACAGGGGAAAAGATGGACATAGTAAAGTAGGACCTATTGGGGAAGGCACAGTCCAGTTACACAGTAGACAAAAACTAAAAAACTGTCATTGTAGCCTATGGGAATGTACAGTGTTTCAACACATATCTGTTGTCGTCCCACAGAAACATACAGGCCAGTGGGGCAAGACTGTCTTCGAGTACAAAACACAGAAGACCTCCCGTCTGCCCATCGTGGACATTGCTCCCATGGACATCGGAGGAGCGGACCAGGAGTTCGGCGTGGACGTGGGCGCAGTCTGCTTCTTGTAAAAGTGGGACAAACAAGACGAGAAAAAAAAAACTAAAACATGAAAGAAATAACTATGAAACAATACACGCTCCAAACAAATGAAGACCGGAACTAAAAAAAAGGAAATGATAATTGATATTCTCTCTTACAAAGAAGTGCTCTCCAAGTTGTACACCCTGGATGTTAGCACTGAAAGACACCAGCAATATCCGTACGTAATTCCAGCATTCGCCAGTCGTGTTTCCTGTGGCCCACAGTCGGTGGGAATGAGTTTGAGCCAGAAGGAAAAGGGACCAAGCCAAGGGACGAGTGATGGAGAAACAGAAACATGACTCGATGTCACTTATTTATTGTCTAAACTTTAAAGGGGCATAGATGAGGTACAGTGGGACTGGGGGGCTTCACCATAAGAACAGCACAAGCTCCTCCCACTACAGAACACCTAGAACCTCCCACTCCACCTCCCTCTCCGACCTAGCTACAAATACGCCATTTTGAATCAATGTAGACCAAAAAATATTTTCAGTAATTATAAGGTGCTTCAAAATGTGTTTTTTTTTTACCATCAAGACCAGGAGCTAAACTTTTACTGTGTATTAAAAATACTTGGTTCTATTGTTGTAAAAGTCTGTGTTTATAAACAACCAGATGATTTTATATATATTTCCACATTATGTGTGTACATGTGTCTATATGCACACCAACACTTTTTGGAAAGTGAGGTTACATTTGGGATATGTTTGTCCTTGTCCTTTACCCCTTGATTGCCCATAATAGGAAAATGTCTTACTCGGTTGACAAACAACCCCCCCCCAAAAAAATTCTAATAAAATTTGGGAAATGAAATCAGTTTTGTTGTAGTCATCCGGATTGTTTAAAGCTACCTCACGCTGAAAAACAAAGTGAAAAAGTTGACCTTAAATCTTGAGCTGACCAAAATGAGCTTTCGGGTGGAACTGGTGCTGAACAGCTATCTTTGCTTTGCTGTCTTCAGAAGGTGCTATGAGTTCTAGAATTCAGTCATTGTTCCCCCAAACCCCCACTAGCCTCACACACCACACACACACACACACACACACCCCACCTCGAACGACAGGTGCAGCCATTCAAGGCAGGGAACCAAGTGACTCTGGATATTCTCCTATGGAGTCTACGCCCCACAAAGAGAATCACGGGACTACAAGGAGAGCTACCCAAAACAACCAGGGTGGCTCGTCTCTGTGTGTGTGAGAGGGTGTGTCATTTCTTTTGCTGTTACTCATTTTTATTATGATCATGATCATTTCTTGTCTGTTTTTATTTTGTTACACTTTTAATTGATGTAAATTGGAAATAAAGAGGAAAAACCAAGTAACAATGAAGTTGATTTTTAATTGCGTTTCTTTTGAGTAAGTACGGACATGGCATGGGAGTTGAATAGGTTTTTTTGTTGGTTACTGAACCCAAGGTCTGTATACTTTAAGGTTTTTGTTGTAGTTGTATTTCTTGGGAGTTCAGTTAACTTTTTTTTGTTTTTTTATGTTTGTGAGTGCATGGTATGTGTGTGAGTATGCGAGACTGTGCATGAGTGTGTGTTTTAGCTATGAGAAAATCTCATTACACAGGAATGAAAGTACTGTCTGTAATCATTGACCGGTTTCAGGGTTGGGCCGGGCATGGTTGGCTTCTGTTTGTTTGAATTAATAAGCATAAATAAAGAAATTGTGCTGAATGGAATTGTGAAGTATTTTGTTTATTAACAGTAATGTCTTACTGACGCGTCAACACATTGACGTAGGCGTTTGCCGTTGTGTGCTTTCTCCACAATACCTTTCCATATCTTTCTGCTGAGCAATAAAAATTAGACTGAAGACTAAACAAATTATTCTCATTACAAACCTACATTGAAAATCACAAATATCATCTTTGCAGACCTACATCTTTTCGAGTTATTGACCGAAAGGGAAGCTATACCATTAATGCCAGATTGTTTTTTTAAGATTGAAAACATTATGGCCAAGATAAACATAGATTAAGAGAATATACAGTAAACTTGATTAAGTTAGACAGGGATCCACAAATAGATTCAGCCGCGGGTTGATTTTTTCTTGAGCGAAGTCAGGGGGCCAGAACGTTATTATAAATCATTTGTAGACTGAAAATTGACCGCAAGAACCCCAAACAGATGCAGTATGACAAGAACTGAATCATTTCAAACATTGATCACATTTGTATATGATCACATACACTCACCGGACAGTTTATTAGGTACACCACCCCATTCACAAAAATAGATCGCTCCTACAGACAGTGAGTCATGTTGCTTGCTATATAAAGCAGGCAGACAGGCATCGGGGCATTCAGTTCCTGTTCGATTTAATGTTCAAATGGGCAAAATGAGTGACCTAAGATGAGTCGGATCCAGTGTCTCAGAAGCTGCCACCCTCCTGAGCTTTTCACACACAAGAGTGTCTAGGTTTTACAGAGAATGGAGCGACAAACAGAAATCATCCAGTCAGCAGCAGCAGTCCTGTGGGTGAAAACAGCTTGTTGATGAGAGGTCGAAGGGGAATGGCAGGAATCGAACAAGCGGGCCACAGACAAATAACGGGACAATACAACAGTGGTGTGCAGAACGGCATCTCGGAAAGGACAAATCATCGATCCTTGTCACGGATGGGCTATTTCAACAGACGACCACACCGGGGGTTCCACTTCTATCAGCTAAAAACAAGAAGCGGCTCCAGTGGGCACACGATCACCAACACAATTTAGGAGTGGAAAAACACCACCTGGAACATGACAGGGAGTTCAGTTTACTTGAGTGGCCTGTGCGGACCCAGACCTTAACCCAATAGAGCACCTTTGGGATGAGATGGAACGGCTTGTAAGCTGCATGAAAATACAGCCGTCCAATCTGCAGAATCTGCGTGATGTCATCGCGTCAGCACGGACCAACATCCCTGTGGAACATTTCCCACACCTTGTACAATGCCCCGAAGAAGTCAGGCTGTTCTGGAGCCAAAGGGGAGTCTGACCCTGTACTAGATGGGTGTACTTATATTAAACTTGCGGTTGAGTGTATCTATTGTGCATGGGAATACTTTTGAACAAATTTGTTTATACAGTCCTTTATGTCTGTTGCTCAAAGAACTTGGGGGGGGGAGATAAAATTCAGCCAGTTCTCGCAAAAGAGATAAACAAGGTGATTGGGGGTTTGGAGTGTTTCAATGGAGATTTTCATTAGACTTACTTAAAATAATCTTCAGATGGGAAACCCTGCCTTAGTACATGGATAGTCTAAGTAAGACTAATGAAAATCTCCATTAAAATGCTCCAAACTCCCAATCACCTTGTTTATCGCTTTTGAAAGAACGGGCCAGCGCTGCCTAGACCTTAACCCCATTCCACCAACCCCCTTACCATGTCTTGGTCTAGGAATTCAAAAAGACACAATCATTCACAATTTGCATTCCACTTTGTGCACGTTTATTTACAAAGTGTTAAAAAAAAAAGTATAAATTGTACTGAAATATGGTTTCTGTGTTAGTTTGAGTGTGTGTATGTGGTCAGGAGATGAGTTCTGTGTAGAGAGTCTGGTTGTTGTAGTCGGCTGGTCTGCCCTGGGTCAGGGGGAGAGACGGGCTGCCTCCCAGGCCAGGCTGGGGATTCCCAGCACTCATAAAGCAGAAAGGCATGTGGGTAATCTTCCCATTGGACCAACACTGTAGAGAGAGAATTCACTACAGTCACTAGGATGAGTTAAGTTACACCTCACTACACCTGTTGCTCTAGTCACTGATGCACTACTGTACAACAATAGCCATGTAAAAGGGAATTTGTGTGTGTGGACCATGTACCATTTTATGTTGCCCATGTCTCCCCATACGAATGGAATTAAGGCAGAAACAACTTGAGGTTTGAAAACAGCTCTACATTTCAAGTTTATCAGTGAACTCTAGCTTTATTAAAACCAGTTTAAGCAGCACTGTGAGGCGTCGTCTAAATGACTGGAGGCCCGCGAATGTAAAGAGAAGAGTTTGAAGAGAGACTAACCACAGTGAGCTGGGCTCCATGCTGGTAGTTGGGGTTAAACTGCATCAGTCTGGGCTCTGTCCCGGCCTCCCCCTGGACAAAACCACTGACACACACACACAGTTATTACCACTGAGATACACACAACTGATTACCACTGAGATACCTTCCTGGCAATGTAACATACTAGAGCACATACCATGGCAGAAGCTTAAAAGCGGGGCTGATTTGAGTCTTGAACACTGCGATCATGGCAGGGCGGCCTGCTCCGGCGTCTCCTGGCGGAGCCGATGAGAGGGAGGAAGTGAGCGAAGGAGAGAAGACGTCAAAACACACACAATCTCTGAAGTCGGAGAAAGTGGGAAGAGACAGAACAAGCCTGACCTTTGACATGCACGGCTAGACGCTCTCCTCTCGGATCCCACGCCAATGACTGGATCTCTCCTCCGACCCTGACACATAGACAAAACGCAACAATCCAATCGGTGAGGGTAATCGACAACTAGTGAAGTAAAGGACCAGCTAACACGGGCCTTTCCTTACGTGATATCTCCGTCAGGTGTATTTAAGGTGGTCTCGGACAGGTCGGCCACCACTGTTGCTGCCTTTGGCCCACCTGACATCATTAAGGGCACCCCTAGTGGACAAAGAGGAGAACACACATCCAAACAAACAGCGCAAGCACACAGCAGTGTAAACAACTATAAAAAGGTTGAAGTGCCTCATATTGTACATGGAATTGTGTGTGTGTGTACCTGGGTTGTCAGTGAAGGTCAGGGCATAGATGACGGTCTCTCCTTGCACACTGAAGAGCAGCCGACTCCCATCAGGACTCCAACAGCCAGACTAGACAGTTACAGAGAGACAGTTAGCCAGCCACACACACACACACACACACACACACACACACACACACACACACACACACACACACAATCTCACCTGACAGCGTCCCTTCAGACTAGGCCACCGCTCGCAAGTCCACATCCTGGTTTCCCAAACCCTGCAGCAACACAAACACATAAATAACACACACATACAGTAATACAGAAACATCAAGCCGACCAACACTACACGAAGCTCTCCTGCACTACCGTCTCTGACCTGAAGAGGGAGGAGGGTGTAGCTGCCAGCACACGACTGCCATCGGGAGACCAAGACAGGTACGAGACTCCTCCCCCTCCCACGCGGTGGAGAGGCACACAGCTCTCAACAGCGACGTCCCACACCTGACAGAGAGGAGACGGCGAGAAAGAGAGAGACAGACAAGAGTCACAAAGCGCTTACGACATCACAGTAAAATACTTTCACAGCCGAGTAGCAGATCCTGTGTGTGTGTGTGGATTGAGACGATTCCTACCAGCATGGCAGTGTCCCTGGGAGAGGCCGACACCAGGAGAGGTCCGTTAGGTGACCATGCGACGGACGTGACGGGGGAATGGCCTGGGTGAGACAGGACCTGGGCACAGCCAGAGGAAGGCCTGTAGGAGGGAGGGAGACCAAAAAAGATTGAGAGAGAAATAGGGAGGGCAGAGGAAAAAGAACATTCAAGACATAGAAATGACTCTATAATGCACACAAGTGTGTGTGTGTGTGTGTGTGTACCTGGTAGAAAGTGAGGTGGGGTCCACGTGCCAGACAAGCAGGCAGTTGTGACAGGCGACGGCCAGGGCAGACGCACACAAAGGCTTCCACTGCAGAGCCGCCACACTGCGCTGCAGACGGTGCTTCAGGGTGGGAGTAGTAGCACTGAGGAGAGAGAATGTGCGAGAGACAGAGAGACGAAGAGACAGGGAGACCAAGGCAGGGAGACAGAGAAGAGAGAATTTCACTCACAAACCGTACGTAAACACTGCAGGAACGGTGCCATAATTTAAACACTGCACTGGTCTGACAATACGATTGAGGACATACAGTGCATTTGGAAAGTATGTCCCCTTGACTTATTCCATATCGTTACGCTAAAGCCTTATTCTAAAATGGATTCATTTGTTTTTTTGGTCCTCATCAATCTACACACTATACCCCGTAATGACAATGTACAAACAGGACGGGCAGCTATTACAGCCTTGAGTCTTCTTGGATATGACACTACAAGCTTGGCACAGCTGTATTTGGGGAGTTTCTCACATTCTTCTCTGCAGATCCTCTCAAGTTCTGTCAGGTTGGATGGGGAGTGTCGCTGCACAGCTATTTTCAGGTCTCTCCAGAGATATTAGATTGGGTTCAAGTCCAGGCTCTGGCTGGGCCACTCAAGTCCCAGAAGCGTCTCCTGCGTTGTCTTGGCTGTGTGCTTAGGGTCGTTGTCTTGTTGGAAGGTGAACATTCGCCCCAGTCTGAGGTCCTGAGTGCTTTGGAGCAGGTTTTCATCGAGGATCTCTGTACTTTCCTCTGTTCATCTTTCCCTCGATCCTGGCTAGTCTCCCAGTCCCTGCCACTGGAAAACATCCCCACAGCATGATGCTGCCACCACCATGCTTCACCGTAGGGATGGTGCCAGGTTTCCTCCAGACGTGATGCTTGGCATTCAGTCCAAAGAGTTCCATCTTGGTTTCATCAGACCAGAGAATCTTGTTTCTCATGGTCTGCGAGTCTTTAGTTGCCTTTTGGCAAACTCCAAGCAGGATGTCATGTGTCTTTTACTGAGGAGTGGCTTCAGTCTGTTGACTCTACCATAAAAGCCTGATTGATGGAGTGCTGCAGAGATGGTTGTCATTCTGGAAGGTTCTCCCATTATTCACAGTGGAACTCTGGACCTCCTGACCAAGGACCTTCTCCCCAATTGCTCAGTTTTGCCCCGCGGCTAGCTCTAGGAAGAGTGGTTCCAAACTTCATCCATTTAAGAATGATGGAGGTCACTGTGTTCTTGGAGACCTTCACAGTGCTGCAGATACCCTTCACTAGATCTGTGCCCCGACACAATCCTATCTCAGAGCTCTACGGACACGTCCTTCGATCTCATGGCTTGGTATTTGCTCTGACATGCATTGTCAACTGTGGGACCTTATATAGACAAGTGTGTGCCTTTCCAAATCATGTCCAATCAATTGAATTTACTACAGGTGGACTCCAAGTTGTAGAAACTTCTCAAGGCTGATCAATGGAAACAGGATGCACCGGAGCTCAATTTCGAGGCTCATAGCAAAGGGTCTGAATACTTATGTAAATAAGGTATTTCAGGTTTTTTTTAATACAGTTGCAAACATTTTCACTTTCTCATTATTGGGTGCTGTACGTAGATTGATGAGGAAAATGTTTTATCTAATCAAATGTTCTAATAACGCTGTAACGTTACAAAACGTGGAAGAAGTCAAGGGGTCTGAATACTTTCCGAATGCACTGTAGGTTTCATCCGAAGCCAGCCCGTAGAGTTTGATAGTCAATGACACAGAGACAGAGACAGAGACAGAGACAGAGAGAGAGAGAGAGAGAGAGAGAGAGCACCATTGCGACAGACTTAACCTCTTGGGGTTGTAGATCTTGATGGAATCGTCTGAAAGGGCCACGGCACACTTCTGAGTGTGTGGGTGCCAGGCAAAGCCCCGCACTGCACAGTCCGACCTGAGACACAGGGAGCAAGAACAGGAGGACAACTACAGATACATAGCATACTTCAGCCATGATTTCAGAGAGCATGCTTTTGTGAAAGTAAACAAATACCTCACATTTGACAAGGACATACATAACATAAGAGAGAGTATATTTAAGGATCCGACTGGGGATTCATCAACTAAATAAGGTAGTCTTACCAGTCCAGCACTTGGGAAAACTCGGCGGTCATTTCCTCGCTGCTCAACTGAAGACAAAGGGCAAAATAATGACAGTCACTTAGAGAAGCCTGCAGAATCCAACACACACCCGGCAAGTTCTGTATTGTTTGATTGGAACTGCCTGAGAATTAGCCATGTGAAACGACAGACTGGACCACTTACTGTTAGGTGAGGAAACAGAGAGCTGTGGAAGGAGGAAACCCAGCGTAGCAAGGCCAGGACACAGCTCGAGCTCACCCCTAGCCACTTAGGCACTGGGAACACACTCAAATTAGGAGAGGGACTGAAACACTCAAATCAACCTGTAACATTGGTTTACATGTCGAGGTTAGGTAACCTTGTTGAACGTGATGGTATGAAAATGCTTTTAGAACATAATATTACACATTTTTCGAGAGATGTTTTATTTTATTTTAAAAAAAATGTAACCTTTATTTAACTAGGCAAATCAGGTAAGAACAAATTCTTATTTACAATGATGGCCTACCCCGGGCCAAACCCCGGACAACGCTGGACCAATTATGCGCCGCCCTATGGGACTCCGAATCACGGCGGGATGTGACGCAGCCTGGATTCGAACCAGGGACTGGTGCAGTGCCTTAGACCTCTGCGCCACTCAGGAGCAGCCGTAATCAAACAAGTGAATAAACGAAAAGCTAAAACAACCAATTTGAGATCGAAAAACAACAAAATACTCACAACCACGATAACAAGCCAGTATAGTCCGGTCAAAAATGCATTTGCATATATGAGCACATTCATCTTGGCTACATTACATGGGCAGAGGCATCAAGATCTACTGTTACCCGTCATTAGTAAACTAGCTAAATGCATGATGTCTACAATCACATTCAAAGCAGGTAGCTAGCATCGAATAAGCGCCTATTGTTCATTCAAAAACCCACTTACACATGTTTTTGTGTTCATTCGGAGGGTAAGCTCTAGCTGTGTTAAACATTACAGTAGTTTTGACATGGGTAACGGGACAAACTGCGACAGCCAAAGCTAGCCAACAGGCTAACTGCACGGTAATGCCCACAATAACAAAGTCACTTTTGCTGGCAGATCATGTACACTACACCTTAAAACAGTATTCAATATGGTTTGCAGTGAGGGACTTCAGATGTGCCAAACCTAGGAGAGGCTAGCTAGATACCTGGGCTAGAAAAGCGAGTATTCAGTCAATGCAAGATGGTTAGGTGTCTGTCTGTTCTGAAAGAGTTAGCTACCAATATGCAGGGTTGTTAACAGTGTCCACTCCTGTTAAATCAATGGCACCTATTGGTGAGAGCTACCAAATGATGCTGCCAATGTCCATAGTAAAAATAACTGTAGCAAGACGTCCCGCTTAGGTCACTAGATGGCAAAACATCCATCAATGACAGCTGAGCTTGCTGTGGTTTGGACGAGCTGGCTAGCTATGGATAGCCAACCTTGCAGGGTATATATTTTTGTCAATTTCTCATTCATGCCACGTTACACGACTCATTTCTAACGGAACGGCCTTCTAAAAATGGCACTTATTTTCCTATGTTTTTAATTGTCAAAATGAAAAAACACTCAATGAGGCTAATAACATGCATTGTAATCTGGGCTGCTTGTCAGACCAACCATTCGAGTGATGTCAGTGATGATGCGTTATCAAAACAGTGGCATGCAGTAGTCAACTGAGGCCAACGTTTAAATGTTTGAACATAAATGTGTTTTGGAGCAGTTTTAGGTGTAGGAATATGCTTCTTTATCACGTTTGGTTATCAAGATTGATCATCTTTAAAAAGATACAAAGTCTTGCATGACAATTTCTTATCTAAAGCGCACGCTTGCATGTAATACTTTCGTGACGGTGAAAGAACGACGATAACATGGCACTCACCCTCTGCACTGGAGTTGGCGATCTCATTTAGGAGTCCAGACAGGCCGGCATCACGCCTAGCAGACAAGAGGTGGGGATTAGTGAACAGGGCTTCGAGAATTGCGAGTGAGAGAGAGTGAGAGAGAGAGAGAGACACACACACACACACACCAAGCCCCTGCACTCCTCGTGTACAGCGTCTCACAGTGGTCCCTGAAGGCCGACTTGCTGCTGCTCTCTTGGCGGCTGTGAGGCTTCAGTGACTCTCGCGGGAAGTACAGATTCAGAGCAGGTGAATCCTACAGCAAAATGGAAACACATACAACATTATTCATACACTGTAGCTCTTGCTCTCCACACACACCATTGCCTAATATTAGGTGATAACATTAAACATCCAAGCAATGCAGTGGCAGACAGTTTGTGGCAACTCGGTAAGTTACACTGTAGCTAGTGGTGACTAGTAAGTTAACAGGGGTGGGTATAATTTGTGGATCGTTCCAACAGGAATCTGTTCCAAAAATGTCAAGTACAAGGTTGCCAACAAACAACGCATACAAAGTAGCATGATCAACTCACCGCGTAACTTATTCTTAATGTTTGCCCATAGGCTACCAGAGTGAGGAAAGACATTTTTCGGGAAATAAACGTGGTGAGTGAAAAACGTTATGAAATAGCCCACTCTCTACCCGGCATCTTATTCTGCCGCTATTCAAAATTGTATGCGTTGTTTTGTTGGCAACCTTTGTTATTTGCGAAGTTTTTTGGAACAGATTCCTGTTGGAACGTTCCACAAATGTTACCCACCCGGTTAACAGTAGTAGGGATTGACAATGATACGGTAGCCCGCCCACCTCAAACCAGACGGATGGATCTGTGTTGGACTCGTTGTATTGAGAAGTCTCTCCATCGCCGGACAGCGGTGGGGGGAACAGAGCCAAAGAACACATCATAACAACATTCCTCCTGAAAAAAGACACATCACATTTAGCAAGCTCAACATGCATGCATCACATGCAGCTGCTAGCGAAGTTAGCTAGATTGCTAGCTAGTCCTAAACGTTTGCTAGTACGCTTAGTTATGATTGGCAATTTAGCCATGCTAGCAAGCCAGACCGAGAATTACTAAAAATAACTACTCAGTTGCCCATGTAGCTGATGTTAACTACCTTCCTTTTCCTGTAAAATGTAGCTAGGTTTGCTTCAAAACGCAGGTCAGCGTCCGTCAGGAAAGTTTCTTAAACTACGGAGGCCTGTAAAAGGCATACAATACGGAGAATTTCCACAACGCGGACGTACTTTGTCCAATGGTGCATGCGCTGCTGTCATCTACCGGAAAAATAGCAGCATTACATCCTACTTCTGTTCACACCAGATGTTGGGGGGTAGAGCTGGAGCAGAGCGATCCCAGTTTGACAGGAGCTCGGAGCGAGATTCTCAAAGGCTGGAGCGTCGGCCTTTTCGCACGCTCCAGTAGCGCTTACTTCACGACTTTAGGCATGCCCGGCCCAGCATGTATTTGTAATCTACTTCTGTGCTGCTATAGCCCCTTTGCTTTAGCTATTGACCTGGAGTTAGCTAAATATTTTCATAAAGAAACGGATAAAACACACATGTGCCTAATCAAGATGACGTACAATGATGAGGAGTTGGGAGTTGAGAGGGAGTTGTCCACAACTAAATAATCATAATGGAATCTGAAAGGACACGTGTCCTGAGGCATGGTGGTGTACTACATTCACATGCTAAAAGAAAGGAATGAGGTGATAGCTAACGGCGTGTGTCATTGAGCAAAGTGTTTCTAAACAAAAAAAACATATCTTAAACGTTTCTTTCATGTTTGTTCTATTATCTATCTATACAATAGGCCATAGTTGGCCCAATAGGCTTGGTATATGCCGGTATTCAAGAAGCTTTCCGTTTTGATTGGGTTATTTAGCCTTAAAAACCTTTAGGTCTACCTATATAAATAACTCCAAAATCAGGGTCTCTGCCCAGCCTGTCAAGAATGGCGAAAATGATGTTTAGCATCCTGCAAGTGTGGAATGGGTACTCTCCGCTACTGGCCCGATCTCCAGGCACCATCGCATGAGCCTGAAGCCACAGACAGGCCAAACTCATGTTTCTAAAAATGTATTCTAAAAATAAATTCAAAGGCAAAAATGTCATTTTTCGTTTAATTTGTATTTCATTATAAGTAAAGTCACAACCTATATACGAAATGTATAGACTATAATGATTTAATACAACAATGTTGAATGCTTTATGTTCCTACCAGCCTTTTGTGTCACACTCGCAAATGCTTCACAATGAATGTATTTCTTTGTAGGCTATAGCCTTGAAATAATATACATAATATAGTCTGAATAATTCCTTTCCATTCCTTCTTGGGCTCCCTGTCTGGCTCCTGACCTATTTGGAATGTTTATATGCTGTTTAATATGACATGTGCACTTCTTACATTCACCTTTTCATGTTTATTCAAACACTTTTCATTCAAATCATAGGATTTGGTTTCAATACTTCAAAACCAAATAGTAGGCCCGGGTAGTCACAAAAATAGATGGGTGTTGGTTAAATTGTGATTTTAATGAATGGAGAAAATATCGAGCGGCAGTTTTCTTTTTTTGAGCACAGAGCGGTTTGAAGCAGAGACGTTGCAAATGACCTGGAGCACCTGAGCAGTGCGGTATTTCCAACAGCTCAACTCCGCTCACAAACTCTGGTTCACACTGATGCTGTTTGTTACTTGGTCTGGATGAACCAAACACATTGTAAAAACCAATTGTAGACATTGAATGTTGGCAGTGGCGACCTGTTATTCAGGGCAGGTGGGGCAGAGCCCCACCGGTTTTGAGCCCCACATGTTTTTTTGGGGGGCTTGCCTGTTCTGCATGTTATTTTGCCATTAATACATATCACATATCAGTTTGCAAACAATGTAATATATATAATATATATATATATCACTGAGTTAATAAAGCTGCATACAAACATGGTCTCGTTTTTGTTTTCTTGAGTAAGGCAGCTCCAAAATGCAGGTGTTTCAGCCTAGCTCAGTGTTTTCTGTTGTGGTGGGGCAAGCCAGCATAAAATGCAGAGAGTTGCACTGTGATTTGCTCAGTGTTCTGTCACTCATATGGACAGTACATCACAGCCAAGTCTAAGGGTAGACATCGAAAATTCTAGCCCCTTGGGTGCTGCCACAGTTACATTAGAAGTGCCCATCCAAGAAGGCTAAAGGTCACTTGCCACAGATAAAATGACATAAAATCACGTTTTATCTACAGGAGCTTTTATTGGACTGATCATGTCAACATCATACTTTCAAAATCTTAGCTAGCAGTCATCATCATGAATCAAGTCGACATTCTACTGGCAAATCCTTTTTAATCCTTGTCACATGAAGAGAAATAATTAAGAGAAATGATAGATAAAATGTATTGGTGCTCATCATCCATTGGACATAAACATTACACAACAAGTTGGAAATCGCAAATTCAACAATGAGTGGTTTGGAAGGAATCAGTGGCTAACTGCTATTGAATGGAGTGACTGTATCTGTGTGGTCCCAGGTCTAAGAATAAGGGTCTCTTTTCCTAGTTTAAAATTATAAACATTCAACATTGGCCATGCTGTCAATGAAGCATGATTTGTGCCACGCTCAAAACAATTGTTAACTCGGAACTGCAAAATCTGACTTTAGTGAATTCAAGACAACTGGGAACTCTGGAAAAACGAGCTACGACTGGGAAACTACGTTTTGAACTTTCATCCAACGGAATTGTAAATCGGGAACTCATGTCTCTTTCTAGAGCTAAGACCTGCAGATCACTGACGTCATCATGATTCAACCTTTTTTTTTCAAGTTATACATCCAGAAAATAGCAGACTTTGATCGTTTGAAGACAAAATTTGCACACGAAGGACCGCCGTTCCACCTTTCTGTTCAAGTGAGCACAGCACAACAACCCAGCGAGCAATGAGGAATCGGCCCAGAAGCGGCCTTCTTCCGGAATCAGGTTTCAGACTTGGCCCGGAATCAAAATGAATGACTGCCCAGAATCAGCCCAAGTACATCAGGCCATTTCTGTCTACCGGAATTCAGACAACTTTGTCGACATCTTACCAGAATCCCCCCCAGAAGTGGCCCGATGCAAATTTAAATAAATGTATACAAAATAAACAGATTTAGTAATTTTAAATATTGCTCTTATACATTTTATTCATACAAATTATACCCATCCACCCCCAAAACAATGATGTCAGAGGAAACACTGTACACCTGGTGACCGTGTCAGCGTGCATGCACCTGGCCCGACACAGGAGTCACTACAGTGCGATGCAACAAGGACATCCTGGCCAACCAAACCCTCCACTAACTCGGACAATGCCTGGCCAATTGTGCATCAGCTCATGGGTCTCCCATTCGTGGCCAGCATGGGTATAGAACTAGCATCTGTAACAATGTAGTTTGCACTGTGATGCAGTGTCTTAGACCGCTGCATCACTCGGGAGGCTCCATCCACAAAGTTTTTAATGCTTATCAGTGGCCTTGCACAAGGTATCAAAATACTAAAATACAACTTAAACAGGACTCTTAAATAATTTAATGTAAATGTTAATTGTATTTTTTGATCACAGAAACAACGAGAAAATATGGAAAAATAAATAAATATGAAATGTTAATGATCTCAGCCGAGTGCCCCGGCTCTCAGCCGGAATCGGCCCAGATCCACTGTGCTAGCTGGGAAGGTGAGTCCAAAAATGTCTTGTATGCTGCTGCATAAATGATGTAATATGCTAGGGAGATATGTATACTGTAGCTAAGAAAGTAATACTAAGTGTATGTTGTGTAGCAAGCTGTTAGTAGCCCATGTGCCTCACCCTAATAATTTGGTTTATTTTCACCTCTTAATTTCACCTACTGTTCTGACTTGGTGGTGCACATGTAGCCTATAACCTGTTTTTGAAAAGTGTAATCATCTAATATTGTAAGAGCTTTCATTGTCTGCTTATATGCCCCCTTTAATTATCCTACAGTTCTGACTTGGTGTACAGGGACAACACGGTAAGAATGGCCCATGTTCTGAATTCTGTCGGCTGTACACTTCAAAAGTGTATAAGTATACATTAGTATAACTTAAAATAGTTAAAATGTACCTTGTTTAAAACTTAATTTGTGGAATTTCTTTCCTTCTTAATGCATTTGAGTCAATCAGTTGTGTTGGGACAAGGTAGGAGTGGCATACAGAAGATAGCCCTATTTGGTAAAATACCAAGTCCATATTATGGCAAGAACAGCTCAAATAAGCAAAGAAAAACAACAGTCCATCATTACTTTAAGGTCAGTGAATGGGGAAAATGTCAACATTTCAAAACGTGGAAAGCTGCCGTTGCAAAAACCATCAAGAGCTTTGATGAAACTGGCTCTCATGAGGACCGCCACAGGAAAGGAAGACCCAGAGTTACCTCTGCTGCAGAGGATAAGTTCATTAGAGTGACCAGCCTCACAAATTGCAGCCCAAATAAATAACAGACACATCTCAACATCAACTGTTCAGAGGGGACTGCGTGAATATGGCATTCATGGTCCAATTGCTGCAAAGAAACCACTACTAAAGGACACTAATAATAAGAAGAGACTTGCTTGGGCCAAGAAACACAAGCAATGGACATTAGACTGGTGCAAATCTGTCCTTTGGTCTCATGAGTCAAATGTTTTGGTTCCAAGCGCCGTGTCCTTTTGAGATGCGGAGTAGGTGAACGGATGATCTCCGCATGTGTGGTTCCCACGGTGAAGCATGGAGGAGTAGGTGCGATGGTGTGGGGGTGCTTGCTGGTGACACTGTCAGCAATTTATTTAGAATTCAAGGCACACTTAACCAGCATGGCTACCACCGCATTCTGCAGCGATACGCCATACTATCTGGTTTGTGCTTAGTGGGACTATCATTTGTTTTTCAACAGGATAATGACCCAACACACTTCCAGGCTGTGTAAGGCCTATTTGATCAAGGAGGAGAGTGATGGATTTCTGCAGCAGATGACCTGGCCTCCACAATCACCTGACCTCACCCAATTGAGATGGTTTGGGATGAGTTGGACCGCACAGTGAAGAAAAAAAGCAACCAACAAGTGCTCAGCTTATGTGTGAACTCCTTCAAGATGTTTGAAAAAGCATTCCAGGTGAAGCTGGTTGAGAGAATGCCAATAGTGTGCAAAGATTTTTTCAATGGCAAAAGTGGCTACTTTGAAGAATCTCAAATATAACATATATTTTGATTTGTTCAACACTTTTTTGGTTACTACATTATTCCATATGTGTTATTTCATAGTTTTGATGTCTTCACTATTATTTATGTATAAAATAGAAAAAAATCTAGAAAAATCCTTGAATGAGTAGGTGTGTCCAAACTTTTGACTGGTAATCTAATTATAATCTAATTAAGTTAGATACGATGTAAGTCAATAGTGACTAAATTAGCATTTTCCAAATCATGTTCAAATCATGTCCAAATAACTTAAATGAGTTACATAGTCATTTTGTAGATACTTTAGGATGTGGACATGATTTGATGGGACAATAAAAAGAGGGACCTTACATCAAAACCTCATCATAGTGAGGATATTAACGGTGAGATGATGCCATTTTATTTCAATATTTGATACTTGGACTTTAACTTAATCACTAGTTAATTTAGTTAATCACTCAACACATTTTAAAAAAAATAGATGTTTAACATAAGTTACCCCAAAATATTTTATTTAAAAAAAACATTTGATTAAAAAAGCGTAAACTGTAGTCACTTACTTGCCTTCATAGTTTGTTTTTCTAAGCATGACCATCATCCATATTCCAAATGTTTTACGAAACTTTTCTTTTCTTGTGTCAGCAATTGGACATTGTTCTTGGGGAGTGCTAGTTACCCCACGTTATCTTACCGTATCTGAACCATTCATTGTGTGTGCAAAACATTTCCAAAGGCATCATCTCAAGCAAAGAACAAAGAAGTCAGTGGAACTCACATGACTCGAAGACAGTTTATGAAACGTTGCTGAAAAGATGGAAACCACTGTACAATTTTGTGGGGGCGATATTCGCGCCCCCTTGTGGGTAGCTTGCTCCTCCGTGACGTCAATTCAGCACTGGGAAGGAGACAGCTCCCTCCCCCAACACAGCGCGCGACTCACGTTCCATGGTTCCCCGGTTATTGATAACACAATTTGCCCGCTGGGATTCGTTCTGTTAACGTGAACTCGTGGAAAGGGACTTTCACGCAATAAAACGACTGTAAGTCCGGAGAGGAAAAACGACAATTGTTCTTAATTATCGCATGTAGCAAGCTGAACCCATCCCGTACTTGACAACGCGACATCAACCAGGCAGAAAGGTATGGGAATGTCATGCTATCAAGTATTATAGATCAAATAGGAAATCAGGTATAATGAGATGTTCATGTAGGGTTGTCTTTGCCTCATGCAATGTACTCTGTTCGTACTCTGTTCACATTGTAGCGTAACAGCACGTCAATCTAGGAGAAAATGCATAATCTCTGATTAATGCGAGAGATCATATTTATGCAGCAGCGTGATAATCTATTACGAAATATGTTTGTGTTGGTGCCAACATTAAGTAAATGTACAGACGATGCGGCAGTTAGACTTGGCATGGATGGACTCGTACGGTTCGGGCTTTAATTCATGCACGTCGACTGTGATGCTAGTGAGTGTCATCATCACATCCTTGGTTATTTAAAGATAGATCTCCCTGCATTTGTGAGCGAAAGTGCTCCTTCCCACTGTGGCCCAGTGTTTTTCCCATTTAACGCTCTCTATTCTATTCTCATGCGGTGGTGCAGTACAGAGTAAGGGGCTGCCGTATAATGTAAATTGGGTACATGTGGCAGTTCTCTCTCTCTCTTACTTACACACTCACGCACACGCACACGTACGCACGCACGCACACGCACACACACACACACACACACCTCAATGGGTTAGTTATGCAATTTCGTCATATTCTACAGAGATACAATGTCATGACTTGTACAGTATTGTAAATGAATTGGTTGCAGCATAACACTGTCAAGCCAAGCATGTAACAGGACCATTCCATACATACAGTACCAGAAGAAGCATAGCAGCTTACTCATCCTTATTGATTCCAACAGAGTACTATCCATATCCATAATGTAACAAATATATAGGCTTTCCTGCCCTATGGTGACACTCCTAAGGGATTCACCCTGGGGATAAAGGTCATGCTTATTCTGTAGTCACTGCTATCTTCCTGGTTCATTCATAAAACTGTTTCCCATTCCAGATGATTTGGTCCTGTTTGACTGCCTCGATCCCGTTCATAGATTCATAGATATTAAAATGTGGTTTACTGAATAATTGAGTCTATATTGAGGAGAAATTGCATTGAAACGGTTGACTTGTTCTCACAGGAGTATTTTTTTTTAAAGAAAGGTAGAGCAAGATTTTTTTGATTCCCTGTAGTCATTTTTTTCTCTCTCTCTCTCTCTCTTCTGATGTTTAGTCTGTTTACAGACAGTCTTTCTGCTGAGTGAACAACACCTTTGTAGTTGACTTGATTAAAATAATTTCTACTCTACTTAAACTTAAAGAAGGTACCAAATTGTACTTGAAGGGTTCCAAAAGCTTGTCACTGTAGTGGTACCTGTAAGCGAAATCCATTGTTAGTTATAGGTATATATCCTTGCAGTTTGTACAAATTTCCCTTTTTAGAGTACCATCACAGTGACAAAAAATGTACCTCTTCTCTATACCAAGCTCCTCATGTGTTCACACCTCTCCGCCATCCCGCTTCTGACACCAGTGTAGTGAATTCGTGGGAGTAGCCTGGGACTCGAACCTGGGTTGAGCAACTGTCACGTCAATACGTTAATCAGTAAGCTAAGAGGTCCATATACCTCTTGACTAGTTTGATCAGTGTTGGGTTAACGTCGCTGAAATATTAATTACAGCTCTTTATTGTCACATGCTTTTATGTAAGCCTTTATAAAGACTTCAGAACTAGCAGCAGACATGCTCAAACTTGAATTAACATAACCATAGACTGCTTAAACTGGTACACCACTTTCAATCACAGGTGGCCAAAAATAACTAACTGAATGCCACCCCAACTCAGCCATGCCTCCTATGATTGTACCTTTTATATTCCAAATATCGGGTACAACATTTTTACATTATACTAGATAATCCCCAAATGTACAGAACAAAGGTACAGAACAGTACCATGTGAGATTATACAGTGCATTCATAAAGTATTCAGACCACTTCCATTTTTCCCACATTTTGTTACGGTAAAAAAAATCTCATCGATCTACACACAATACCCCATAATGACAAAGCAAAAACAGGTTTTTAGACATTTTTTGCAAATGTATTAAAAATAGAAAATAAAAAATGCCTTATTTACATAAGTATTCAGACCCTTTGATATGAGACTCGAAATTGAGTTTGGTGCATCCTGTTTCGATTGACCACCCTTGAGATGTTTCTACAACTTGGCTGGAGTCCACCTGTGGTAAATTAAATTGATTGGACATGATTTGGAAAGGCACACAGCTGTCTATATAAGGTTGCACAGTTGACAGTGCATGCCAGAGCAAAAACCAAGCCATGAGGTTGAAGGAATTGTCCGTAGAGCTTCGAGAAAGGATTGTGTCAAGGCACAGATCTGGGGAAGAGTACCAAAACATTTCTGAAGCATTGAAGGTCCCCAAGAAGAATAGCCTCAATAATTCTTAAATTAAAAAAGTTTGGAAGCACCAAGACTCTTCCTAGAGCTAGCCGCCTGGCCAAACTGATCAATCGGGGGAGAAGAGCCTTGGTCAGGGAGGTGACCATGAACCCAATGGTCACTCTCAGAGTTCACCTGTGGAGACGGGAGAACTTCCAGAAGGACAACTCCTTCTGCACTCCACCAATCTGCACTCCGCCAATCAGGCCTTTGTGGTAGTGTTGCCAGACGGAAGACACTCCTCAGTAAAAGGTACATGACAGTCCGCTTGGAGTTTGCAATGACCTTCCAATGACCTTCCAATGACCCTAAGCACACAGCCAACACAACGCAGGAGTTCCTTTAGGACAAGTCTGAATGTCCTTGAGTGGCCCAGGCAGAGCCCGGGCTTGAACCCAATCTAACATCTGATGAGAGACCTGAAAATAGCTGTTCAGTGATGCTCCCCATCCAACCTGACAGCTTGAAATGATCTGCAGAAAACTCCCCAATACAGGTTTGCCAAGCTCGCAAAACTGTGGTATGCCTCTGACCCTAACCGTACCCTATTATCTGAGAGTATATGTATCATACTGACAAGGCCAAACATTCAGAAAACACTATTTTGAATGAGAAACTGAGATACAGGTATATTTCAGCACTGGACAGCTCCAAACAGCCAAAAGAGCAGGTATTAATGGATTATGCTGATTTATAGTGATTCATTTTATTTTTTCTTTCCTCTTCATTTTTGTTTCTCCCCATCCAGGCCTCCCCTTCTCCCTCTGTACTCCCATCCATCCTTGGCTACTGTGTTGTGGGACCCCCTGATGAGTGGGACCTGCCTCCATGAGCCCCGCGCCCCCTCCCCCTCTCTCTCAGGCTTCAGCACCCCCATCTCAGAGCCCCCCTTCCGCAGGTTGGATGCAGACACCCCTGCCTGCACCCCAGAGACCGACCTGACCCCCACCCAGTGTGTCCTCCGCAACGTGTTGTCCATCGACACCGGTGGGGCACCAGGGGTGCCAGGCGGGGTTGAGGGGTGCCCCCACACCTGTGGCAGCAGCCCCACCCCTAGTGACGGGCCCCCGGCCCACTTTGACAACAGTGTGCTGAAGTTACACGAGCATGAGGCCTGCCAGTGTGGGGGCGGGGCAGAGGCGGGGCTTAGCTCGGAGGCTGGGGCCGTCCGTAGCCAATCAGACAACATCCGGATGCAGCAAGGAGGTGGAGGGTTTCTGGAGGGGCTGTTTGGCTGCCTGAAACCCGTCTGGACCATGATCGGGAAAGCATACTCCCCCGAACACAAGCATAACCAGGAAGGTGTCTGGAGTGAGTATAACAGCCAGTTCTTTGTCACTTCAGCACAAGGTCTTCTGTGTTTAATAATGACTTTTGTATACTTTTAGGATACTGAATACCTTAACCAATACAGAAATACATGGCGATGTCATGTAGGATACTGAATCTATTGTCACTTGAAATGTTAGTCAGTCACTGTGAAAGATGTTGAGGTAAATCCGTAACCATGGTGATGCATTATATATCCAATAAAAAGGTTCAACTTCGAGATGCTGCTCTTCCTTGCCACTTTTCATTTTGGAGGGTATTCACTAAAATGGCTTACATTTCTCTCTCTTTTTATATCTCTCACTATGCCTTCCTGCCACCACCCCCTACTCTCCGCCATAATGCGGCTGATGTTACCTTTGCACTAGCCTCATTCACAGTCTTATCTACGGTAGCGGATTCACAGCTGGTTAACGAGACAACAAGAACAGCTGCCTCTACAGCAGCAGGTCCCTTGAGACCACAAAACTTCAGTGGACCTCATGCAAAATTAATCTGCTTGTCTCTCTTATTCCGCCTACAGGCATCTGTCTTCTCACAGTGACCGAACTCTCAGTTATTCATCTATCTACTGTACTCTTATGACAGATTATGGGAGATGAGAGATTAGCTCTGGGGAGACGTGCAGCTGTTTGCTCTCCAACTGCAATCTTACTGTGCACTGCTCATATTGATCCAATCGTGAGCAATGATGCTATAACGGGGAAAACACCTACTAATGTGTCAATATTAAGTCATTTTATCCATAGGAAAGTTATATATACAGTGGGGAGAACAAGTATTTGATTTTGCAGGTTTTCCTACTTACAAAGCATGTAGAGTTCTGTAATTTTTATCATAGGTACACTTCAACTGTGAGAGACGGAACCTAAAACAAAAATCCAGAAAATCACATTGTATGATTTTTAAGTAATTAATTAGCATTTTATTGCATGACATAAGTATTTGATACATCAGAAAAGCAGAACTTAATATTTGGTACAGAAACCTTTGTTTGCAATTACAGAGATCATACGTTTCCTGTAGTTCTTGACCAGGTTTGCACACACTGCAGCAGGGATTTTGGCCCACTCCTCCATACAGACCTTCTCGAGATCCTTCAGGTTTCGGGGCTGTCGCTGGGCAATACGGACTTTAAGCTCCCTCCAAAGATTTTCTATTGGGTTCAGGTCTGGAGACTGGCTAGACCACTCCAGGACCTTGAGATGCTTCTTACGGAGCCACTCCTTAGTTGCCCTGGCTGTGTGTTTCGGGTCGTTGTCATGCTGGAAGACCCAGCCACGACCCATCTTCAATGCTCTTACTGAGGGAAGGAGGTTGTTGGCCAAGATCTCGCGATACATGGCCCCATCCATCCTCCCCTCAATACGGTGCAGTCGTCCTGTCCCCTTTGCAGAAAAGCATCCCCAAAGAATGGTGTTTCCACCTCCATGCTTCACGGTTGGGATGGTGTTCTTGGGGTTGTATTCATCCTTCTTCTTCCTCCAAACACGGCAAGTGGAGTTTAGACCAAAAAGCTCTATTTTTGTCTCACCAGACCACATGACCTTCTCCCATTCCTCCTCTGGTTCATCCAGATGGTCATTGGCAAACTTCAGACAGGCCTGGACATGCGCTGGCTTGAGCAGGGGGACCTTGCGTGCGCTGCAGGATTTTAATCCATGACGGCGTAGTGTGTTACTAATGGTTTTCTTTGAGACTGTGGTCCTAGCTCTCTTCAGGTCATTGACCAGGTCCTGCCGTGTAGTTCTGGGCTGATCCCTCACCTTCCTTATGATCATTGATGCCCCACGAGGTGAGATCTTGCATGGAGCCCCAGACCGAGGGTGAATGACCGTCATCTTGAACTTCTTCCATTTTCTAATAATTGCGCCAACAGTTGTTGCCTTCTTACCAAGCTGCTTGCCTATTGTCCGGTAGCCCATCCCAGCCTTGTGCGGGTCTACAATTTTATCCCTGATGTCCTTACACAGCTCTCTGGTCTTGGCCATTGTGGAGAGGTTGGAGTCTGTTTGATTGAGTGTGTGGACAGGTGTCTTTTATACAGGTAACGAGTTCAAACGGGTGCAGTTAATACAGGGAATGAGTGGAGAACAGGAGGGCTTCTTAAAGAAAAACTAACAGGTCGGTGAGAGCTGGAATTCTTACTGGTTGGTAGATGATCAAATACTGTCATGCAATAAAATGCAAATTAATTCATTAAAAATCATACAATGTGATTTTCTGGATTTTTGTTTTAGATTCCGTCTCTCACAGTTGAAGTGTACCTATGATAAAAAAATTACAGACCTCTACATGCTTTGTAAGTAGGAAAACCTGCAAAATCGGCAGTGTATCAAATACTTGTTCTCCCCACTGTATGTACTCTAGATGTCTTTCCCTTGTGGACCATTAAAATGCAACAGATGATGTCGTTTATATGATACATCTCAGCTGGTTTGCTTAGAGCCGTCTGCCACCCACTGCCTGTCACTTACTGCTTCCTTGTGTTGATGTTGCATTCTTAGAATCCTGGGAGGTTCCATTTGAAGAGATCTCGGACCTGCAATGGGTTGGCAGCGGGGCCCAGGGGGCGGTCTTCTTGGGGAAGTTCCATGGAGAGGATGTGGCTGTCAAGAAAGTCCGGGACATCAAGGAGACGGAGATCAAACACCTACGCAAACTCAAGCACCCCAACATCATCACCTTCAAGTGAGAAAAACTCCCTGACCCTGACCCCAAGAGAACAGAGATGTAGAGATGTATATGACTATAGTAGTAGAACGTATAAACATATACTCAACTGTTGGTCCGAGCTATTGTAGCCTAGACCAGGCAAACCATCATGACATCATCAGACATTGACTCTATTATTCTCCTCTTTACCATTGTCCCTCCCTTCCTCCTTTCCTTCTTCCCTACCTCTCTGTCCCCCAGGGGTATCTGCACCCAGGCTCCCTGCTACTGTATCCTGATGGAGTACTGTGCCCAGGGCCAGCTGTATGAGGTGCTGAGAGCAGGCAGGAAGATCACCCCCTCCCTGCTCATTGACTGGGCCATGGGCATCGCCGGGGGCATGAACTACCTGCACCTCCACAAGATCATCCACAGAGACCTCAAGTCCCCCAAGTGAGTCCATGTGCTCGATATTATCAAAACCGTCCGCCTATATCAGGTGTGGGCAATCATTTTGGCTCGAGGGCCCCATCGCGATTTCCAAATTCGACCGATTTGTTAGTCAAAACCAAGTCCGTTCAAGAGTGTCCCGGAGTGTTTTTTTAACACCCCCAAAAAAATTATAATTCCACCCGTGGGCTGGATTGAATGGGCTCGCGGACCAAGTCCGGTCGGCGGGCTGTATGTCGTCCACCCCTGGCTTATAGAGACTAGAAGTCTCCAAAGTCAATCAGTGAGCTCTTTCTAATAAAATGTTTTGCTATTTCTGGTTTAAGAACATCTACAATAATAGTGGTTTTCTTTCTACCCTTGGAAGTATGCTGATTACCCATGATGACCTAGTGAAGATCTCTGACTTCGGCACCTCCAAGGAGCTCATTGATAAGAGCATGAAGATGTCCTTCGCTGGTACAGTGGCCTGGATGGCCCCAGAGGTCATTCGGAATGAACCCGTATCGGAGAAGGTGGACATCTGGTAAGTGAAAGATTCTTGGCCATAGAAAAGATGACCAATGCAATCCCATCTCAGTGATCACTAACATAAGGAGTGTTGTGAACTGCAGGTCGTTCGGGGTGGTGCTGTGGGAGATGCTGACCGGGGAGGTCCCCTATAAGGATGTGGACTCCTCTGCCATCATCTGGGGGGTGGGCAACAACAGCCTGAACCTCCCTATCCCAGAGAGCTGCCCAGACGGTTTCAAAATCCTCCTGAGGCAGTGCTGGTGAGTGGAGATGGAAGGAGGGAAAGAGAGGGATGGTGGAAAAGAGGAGAGAGAGGTGAGAGGCGGCAGTGGAAATAGATAGCGGGAAATTCTGTCCTTTTAAACCTTTAAGACTTGTCCCACGTAGAACCATATTGATTATACAGTAGATATACCAAAGTTGTCTCTGACTGAAAATATCCCCTTGGCTTTGCAGGAACTGTAAACCCAGAAATAGACCCTCTTTCCGTCAGATCCTTCTCCATCTGGATATAGCCTCAGCTGATGTACTCTCCACCCCACAGGAGACATACTTCAAGTCTCAGGTAGCCTACTCTACACTATATCTCACACAACCTGATGAACTCATACACAAGCAAACACATTCCCAAGTGACAGATATGAGTGCACAAATATGTGCATACACATGTACACTCACACACATACCCAGTGTCTAAGTGTGTGTGTGTGTGTGTGTGTGTGTGTGTGTGTGTGTGTGTGTGTGTGTGTGTGTGTGTGTGTGTGTGTGTGTGTGTGTGTGTGTGTGTGTGTGTGTGTGTGTGTGTGTGTGTGTGTGTGTGTGTGTGTGTGTGTGTGTGTGTGTGTGTGTGTGTTGCGCAGGCTGAGTGGCGGGAGGAGGTGAAGCAGCACTTTGAGAAGATTAAGTCTGAGGGGACCTGTCTGCACCGACTGGACGAGGAACTGATCAACCGGCGCAGAGAGGAGCTCAGGTCTGTACCACGACACTCTGACAGGCAGAGTTATTCTTCCCTTTTAGATGCTGGAAGTGATGCTATGCCAGGATAGTGTCAGAGAAAAACCACAACCCACTGGGCCCAGACTCAATTCATTGAAATGACATGGACACAGCATTGATTCAACCAATGTGTGCCCAGTGGGCAGTGCCTTGTTATGAGCTGTGTAACTAAAGTACAGTAATCGCATGGTCATGTCGACAGGCAGTTTCACTAACATCCAATGTCTACCGTTCCTTTTTATCCAATGCCCTTCCCTTATCTATCTTTGAAGATAGAAAAAAGAAAGAGATAGAAAATAATAGTCTCAGGGCACACTTCTTGCATCCTTTCATGCGGAGCATGATGTCATTTGTGCGCTCTTTTCTATTCAGGCACGCTCTGGACATCCGGGAGCACTATGAGAGGAAGCTGGAGAGGACCAACAACCTCTACATGGAGCTCAACGCTGTCATGCTGCAGCTGGAGCTCAAAGAGAAAGAGCTGCAGAAGTAGGTGGCTCCCTCAATCAAAGCACTTCGATGCTTATTTAGTTGTTTAGCTAATTCTCGGATCATTTGCATAAGGAAAAGTCAAATTCATCACATGAATCATGTCAGCTACTCTGGCATATAGACCTTCTGAACATGCAGTGTTTCAAAATGAGTTGATAAATAGTCTCTGCTATTTCGGGTTATAGAGGATACAAGTCATAGAAATAGAATATGTAGAACAGACTAGTTTCTCAATTTCTTATGCAATCAACATGAATGGTATTGATGTGTTCCTAGGAGAGAGCAGTCTTTAGATAAGAAGTATCCAGGACTGTTCAAGCACCACAGCTCCAGACAGACTAGCTCCTCCAACTCCATGGACAAACTCATCAAGAAGAGAAATGTCCCACAGAAACTGCCCTCTGGAAAGAGGTGAGAGTTCATTCCGAGAGCCAAAAGCATAGGAGACAAGCGTAGTTCTTATCTGAACCCTATAAGGAGGTGGATCATGCAAAACTAAATACTCGATTGAAACCATTATAAATAGCTGAAGATTTATTATCCAATTATTTCACATCTGACCATAATTTCCTATTCTATTCTGTTCTCATAGGCCAGACATCCTCAAGTCAGAGGTGATCATTCCCAAGATGGATTCCTCCGTGATGCAGGTCACTATCCCCTCCTGCTCCAACAGGGGCTCCACGTCTCCTAGCCGCTCGCGTAGGGTCAAGACCCGCCACCGCAAGCCTGGCAAGGGCAGCAGCGGGGACCTTGCCTGCCTGAAGGCCACTCAACCCTCTCCCGACGGGGAAAACCCTGCCCAGGCCAACAGCTCCAGCTCGGGCCCCTCCAAGCAGCTCCAGGAACCCAACGTGGCCCTGCGGGCCCTGGGCCACGAGCAGCAGCAGAGGCAGCTGTCCTCCTCCAGCCCGGACCTCATCTGCACCACACTGGCGGCTGACGGTCAAGGGAAAGGAGAACCTACCGTTGGGGGGCTTGAGAGGGGCGGCAGCCTGAGCGCCTCCGCGGGCCTAGGGGGGTCCGAGGGGGGCGCGGGGGGTTTGGATGACCTCACAGAGACCACCCCACGCAGCGACACGCCCAGCGAGGACGCGGCCTCGTTCCCCTTCTCGAGCAGCCCAGACTCGCCATGTGGAAGGGGGGCGGCCGCCGGGAGGGGGTCTGTGCTGGGCGGCCCACGCCTGCCCCACGATGGGGACGATAAGGAAGAGGGAGTGAGTGGTATGAGGTTACCCCGGGGGGCATCAGGCCATCTCACTCCCTCAGCTATCCTGTACAGGGCGGCCATCGCACGCAAACAGGTACAGTCCCAATGGAAGCTAGTTATGTTCAGTGTGTACTCTCTCTTTTCATCTCTGTGAATCTGTTAGCTAAACCCATTCTGTTTTCCCTGCTGTGTCCACAGAGGCGTGGCGTGTCTTCAGAGGAGGAGGAGGGGGAGGTTGACAGCGAGGTGGAGTTGCCACGGAGACGGTGAGCAGTGTTGGGGAAGCTACTCGGAAAATATAGTTTACCAAGCTACAGATTACTTCACACTGGAATAAGTTAAGATGCACTAAATCTACCCTTAAGAAAAATATAGTTGAAAAAGTAGTTCACTATATCCAATCTAATTTGTGATACATTTTCATATCTAAATCTGAAACGTCATAGACTACAAATTGCAAGAACAGACCACTCTGGAGTCAGACGTTAACAGAATGTGTCATTTAGCCCATTAAACACGAAAACTGTGTTTCAAGTGAGAATTAGGCATGTCTGATGCTGAAAAAGAAAGACAATTCTTGCCTACCCATATTTTATTTTAGCAAAACAGGTAGTGTGTAATTCCAGTAGTTAGCTACACTGCTACATGTCAAAAGTAATGAAAGCACTACCAAGATTAGAATGTAGTTCAACGACCACCAAGCTACTGCAAAATGTAGTTAAATCACTAGTTGAATTATATGTAGTTCACTACTCCCCAACACTGAAGGTGAGTACAGCATGTTGCTGTACTTCAGTGCCCAAAAAACAGATAAAAATGTCTTATTTTCTCATCTTTGATATCTCCACTAAATGGTTATGTGATATGATTTTAGGAGTCATAGTGTTTGGTACCGTTATAAAAATAACATTTGTAAAATATTACTATTCTAATCAGAGATTTTGTGGAAGTGGTGGAAGTGGTTATTCAATTAATATTCAGTATGACTGTTCAGTATGACTGTTCAGTATGACTGTTCAGTAGGACTGTTCAGTATGACTGTTCAATATGACTGTTCAGTATGACTGTTCAGTATGACTGTTCAATATGACTGTTCAATATGACTGTTCAATATGACTATTCAATATGACTGTTCAGTATGACTGTTCAATATGACTATTCAGTATGACTGTTCAATTTGACTGTTCAATATGACTATTCAATATGACTGTTCAGTATGACTGTTCAATATGCCGATTCAATATGAATGTTCAGTATGACTATTCAGTATGACTGTTCAGTATGACTGTTCAATATGACTATTCAGTATGACTGTTCAATTTGACTGTTCAATATGACTATTCAATATGACTGTTCAGTATGACTGTTCAATATGCCGATTCAATATGAATGTTCAGTATGACTATTCAGTATGACCATTCAGTATGACTGTTCAATATGACTATTCAGTATGACTGTCAAATATGACTATTCGATATGACTATTAAATATGACTGTTCAGTATGACTGTTCAATATTACTATTCAATATGACTATTAAATATGACTATTAAATATGAATATTCAGTATGACTGTTCAATATGACTATTTAAATGACTGTTCAGTATGACTGTTCAATATGACTATTTAATGACTGTTCAATATATCTATTCAATATGACTGTTCACTATGACTGTTCAGTATGACTGTTCAGTATGGCTGTTCAGTATGGCTGTTCAATATGACTGTTCAATATGACTGTTCAATATGACTGTCAAATATGACTATTCAATATGACTGTCAAATATGACTATTCAATATGACTATTAAATATGACTGTTCAGTATGACTGTTCAGTTTGACTATTCAATATGAATGTTCAGTATGACTGTTCAATATTACTATTCAATATGACTATTAAATATGACTATAAAATATGAATATTCAATATTAATCAAATGAATGGATCAAAACTGAAACAAAACTGGATTCCTCTCTTCTTTCATCCCCCTCTTCTCCCTCGTTCATCCTCCTCAGACGTCCGACCAGCATCACCAAGTGCCAGTTGGTGTCTACCTTCAGCTCGGAGAACCTCTCTGTGTCGGATGGTGAAGAGGGCCACACCACCGACCACTCCCACAGCGGCACGCCGGACGTCGTCAGCACCAACACGGACGACCGTCTGGGCGACCGTAGCGATGACCTCCTGTCGCAGGGGTCAGAGATCCCAGCAGACAACACTGACCCGGTGCAGGCCTCTGGCGGGCTGTCTGAGAGGGAGGGAGCCCTGGGCCAGGTCAAAGCCCTGCTGGACGCTTCACAGAATCCTAATGAGGCAACACAATTCTCTCTCTCTGATACTGGATATACAGTGCATTCGGAAAGTATTCAGAGTATTTTTTAGAATTTTTTGCAAACGTATTACATAGAAACAACTGAAATATCACATTCACATAAGTATTCAGACGCTTTGCTCAGTACTTTGTTGAGTACTTTGTTGAAGCACCTTTGGCAGCAATAGCTTGACACACCTGTATTTGGGGAGTTTCTCCCATTCTTCTCTGCAGATCCTATCAAGATCTGTCCAGTTAGATGGGTGAGCGTCGCTGCACAGCTATTTTCAGGTCTCCAGAGAAGTCCGGGCTCAGGCTGGGCCACTCAAGGATGATTTTGAAACTTGGCTGTGTGCTTAGGGTCGTTGTCCTGTTGGAAGGTGAACTTTCGCCCCAGTCTGAGGTCTTGAGCACTCTGGATCAGGTTTAGGGATGGTGCCACGTTTCCTCCAGACGTAACGCTTAGCATTTAGGCCAAAAAGTTCAATCTTGGTTTCATCAGACCAGAGAATCTTTAGTCATGTGCATTTTACTAAGGAGTGGCTTTTGTCTGGCCACTCTACCACAAAGGCCTGATTGGTGGAGTACTACAGAGATGATTGTCCTTCTGGGAGGTTCTCCCATCTCTAAAGAGGAACTCTGGAGCTCTGTCAGAGTGACCATCAGGTTCTTGGTCACCTCCCTGACCAAGGCCCTTCTCCCCCGATTGCTCAGTTTGGCTGGGCGGCCAGCTCTAGGAAGAGTCTCTGGTGGTTCCAAACTTCTTCCATTTAAGAATGATGGAGGCCACTGTGTTCTTGGGGACCTTCAATGTGAAGGGGTCTGAATACTTTCCGAATGCACTGTATATCTCGTGTTATTTTTAATTACTGTGAAGAAAAATATAAACACAACATACAACAATTTGTTCCAGTTTATATGAGGAAATCTGTCAATTTAAATAAATTCATTAGGCACTAATCTATGGATTTCACATGACTGGGAATAGAGATATGCATCTGTTGGTCACATATACCTTAAAAGAAACGGGCCTCAGGATCTCATCATGGTATTTATGTGCATTCAAATTGTCATCGATAAAATGCCATTGTGTTTGTTGTCCATAGCTTATGCCACCATAACCCCACTGCCACCATGGAGAACTCTGTTCACAATGTTGACATCAGCAAACTACTCGCACACATGACGCCAGACACGTGGTCTGTAGTTGGCAAAGGAGAAATGCTCACTAACAGGGATGTAAACAAATTTGTGACCATAATTAGAGAGGAATAAGCTTTTTGTGCACATGGGAAATGATCTGGGTATCTGTTATTTCAGCTCATGAAACATGGGACCAACACTTTACATGTTGCATTTATATTTTTGTTCAGTCTAGTTTATCTGTTCCCCACCACTAGTTTCTAATCTACACTACTTCCAGGGACAAGAACCATTAACACCTCCCATAACTCTGAGGTTTCAGTTGTTTGTCTTCTACTTTTAGCATAATGTTTCTCTTCTCTCCCTCTACCTCAGAGTCGGGCCCTGTGCGACGACTCGGACTGCGACAGCGCTGAGCTCGACCAGTCAGGAAGTGGGGAGCCCAGTCGTCCACCCAGCGCTGGGGCCTGGGCACCTCCATCAGGGTACCCCTCTGGGCCCCATCAAGGGTCTCCTCAGGGGCACCAGACAGGGCTTCCATAGAGCCAACGCACTGGACACTATAGAACGACAGCTACCTTACAGTAAACAACCATCACAGAGCCTACCTACGCCAGTATCTAAAACAGGACTTCACTGAATGTGATGAGTGGTCACATCAACTGAGCTCAGGCTATGACAAGTTAACGACCAGTGTCTCGTGCAGCAATATGGGTTTGTTAGTTAGCATATCTTCATAAAATAACACAGGTGATTTGTTATAAACTGACAGCAGTTGTTAGGACAGCTTGTGATATGACTTGTTTAGATTTAATTTTATAGAGAGTTTAGATCAAGTGTTAATACAGGTACCTTTAGACACTGCTCCAGTTCAGCAAAAAAAAAACTTGCACACCGACAAAACAGACATGCGCACACACTGTCCCCTTGCCAACTGGTACTTTACCATCACAGCTCTTGGAAGAGCCTAATGTCCAATTCACAAATTTCTCCCATGCAAATGAATAATGTAGATATTCACATATCACGTTACAAAAAATAATATATTTTACATGTAAGATAACTGATGTATAAAAAAAAAAAATGAAGCAGTATGCAGCCCAATTAACAAATGCATGACTACACGTTTATATTAAGTTTTGGATGTGTCCGTTTTATATTTTGTGAGAAGGTTTACACTTTTTTTACCCTGAAAGTATTCATTTCCATAAGAATTTTTGTTAATGAATTGAGGTTGGCACTTAAAAAGGTCATATCAAAGGTGAATGAACAGCTCAGTAAAATGTTTGAACCTTCGATAGGTCCCTCAGCTGGTAGTGTTAAAGTCATACTTTCATCTTAACTCTCCTACCACAGAGTTTTGAATACACAACCCTTTAAGATCACAGAGAAACTAGCCAGAACAAAGATAGAATACTGCTCTCTGGTGGTAGTAGTGGAATAGTAAGTATCCTTTGAATTGCAAGAGGTTTTTGTTTTTAATACAGCATTGCACATTGTACTGTAACATAGGAATTATATCAAAATATGAGCAAGAAAATAAATACTGTATTGGTAAATCTTCTGAGGTGTGACGGGTGTGTTATATTGTGAACATGTAAACTTCTTACAGAACTTAGGTGAGGCCCCTGTATGACAAGTGAAGTAAAGTGAAAAAGGAAACCAAACTGAAATGTGCAGTACAAAATGCTTTGTTCCATTTCATTCAGTGGGCTCAGGCAGTTGTTTTAATCACATTTGGTTTCTACATTAGTAGAAGGAAAGTTCCTCATATTTTTACCCCAGGAAAGATGTAAATACAAAAAATGACAGGTTACATCCAGGGGTAGTTTTAGCATTTCACATCTTTTTATTTATGTATTGAAGTTCTTCAACAATTCAGTTTGCACCCGAATCTACAATAGTTTGAAAACGTGCACAAAAACGTGAGTTTCTTCATCCTGCAAAGAATAATAAAAAATAAAATCTGATCCAGGCAAAGGAGATAGCAGGAAACTAGTGTTAATTTTAGAATCTTCCTTAAAGTTATTTTAAATGAATACCTCAAGTCTTATCCTATAAAGACACGCAATAATTGTTTTTGTTTTACCCCTTGCAGCACCCTCCCACCCCTGCAGTTAAAAAAAATATTTTCTCTATTCAAATATTCCAACGTTATCAATGTTTATCTTCTATCTCAATAATTTCAGAGAAAAGAAATTCATCCCTCTGGCCCGTTGTCTCCGGGTTACCATGCCCCCACCCACCCTATCAGAATCCAGTACACAATAACAACACTCAAATGTCCTGAATAAGGAAAACATTTAAACGGATGAAAACAGGAATGACAAAATAAGTATACAGCAAATAAAAGAGGTGACAGAATTCAGTTAAAAACACTCCCTCATAGTCCCTCTTCAGAGACGTTTCAATTTGTTCCTGATCTTGTCTTTCGTTACATCTTAAGAGTACATCATTTACACCCCACGTATACCCATTACCCACAATGCCTCATTTAGGAAGTTCAGCTTTAAAGAATGGTAAATATCAGTGAATTCTAACAGGAGGACTGGTGTGTATTAAATAAACAATAAATACAAATCATCAAATACAGGGAAGGAACAGTCCACAACAGCTTGTTATTATTGGGTCTTTTTTTTCTTCTTCTTTTTTTTTTTTTTTTAAATACATTTTCTAAGAAAAATCTGACATAAAAAAAAAAAACATATTCCTTTTCAGATTTTTCCAAAATGTTTCTTCCCCGGCTACCAAGGTCAAAACATAAATACACCAAAAAAATATCTTTAAAAAACTATATGCAAAGGGAATTTAACATAATAAATAAATAAAATACCTTGATGTAATTACAGCTGAGTAGGTAGGTGTTTAACCAAAGGATTGGTTTTTGCATTAACTTTATTGAGGGACCTCTCGGTAAAAAGTAGGGGGGGTTACGTCAGGTGCTGATGAAGATTCTCCATGTCAGTTGGCTGCCAGTCCAGTAGCTTCAGATGACAGCCTACAGAAACATTTTAAAAAACAAGAGGAGATTCAAAAACTAGCCTTAAATGCAAGCTGCTTTGATTTCCTAGTCATATTGGTCCTCTTATTCTGAACCATGACTTGGCATATCAGTAGTTCTAGCGTGTTGTCCCTCACCTGGCGTTGATCAGGTACTCAGCCAGGCTGATGCTGGCAGGGGAGCCGGTGATGGTCACCTGCCTGTCAGAAGAGCCCTCCACTGGGTTGGCAATCTTGATCTGAGCCCCGGACATCTGGCGGATCTCATTGATCTTAGCCCCCTGACGGCCAATGATGCAGCCAATCAACTTAGGCCAAGGAAGGCAAGAGAGAAAGTTTCAGAATACAAGACATTTCAACCACTCTTCTCAGGAGTGAAATGGTTTTTAAACTAAAAACCCAGATAAGACAAGTATGCTACAACTAACACTAAAGAAATTCCTGAAAGATTTACATCAATCTTGGGCTGAAGTATCGAGAACAAGTAGGGAAGAGAATTCCAGAGTGGACGGGGACACTTACATCATTTGGAATGGTCAGCTCATGGGAACCAGTTTGTGCAGAAGCATCCATCCCAGCTAAAGAGAGAAAACACAAGTCAGTGCCGACAAAGACAAAATGTTGCAGAGAATGCAACAAAAATCAATAAAAATGCTTCCGGTCTCTTTTCCTCCTCTGTTGACCTACCCTGGAAACCCTGGTTGTTGGGAGCGATGGGGAAAGGGCTCTGCTGCATGGCCAGCTGGTGGAGTTTAGTAAGCTGTGGAGAGAGAGGTGGATACATGGAGAGGGAGAGATGGAGAGGAAGAGAGAGAGAAGGGTTGATGAAAGGAGAAAGACAGGAACTATAAAGCCAGGAGATACACAGGGTTATGTTCTGCATTAACACACGTATACACTACATGACCAAAAGTATGTGGACACCTACACGTCAAACATCTCATTCCAAAATCATGGGCATTAATATAGAGTTGGTCACCCCTTTGCTGCTATAACAGCCTCCACTCTTCTGAGAAGGCTTTCTACTAGATAAGTGGTTCCCTAACTTTTTATAGGCCAGTACGTACCCCTTTCAAAACATTCAACCTCCAGCTGCGTACCCCCTCTAGCACCAGGGTCGGCGCACTCTCAAATGTTTTTTTGCCATCATCATCATCATTTGCCCCCCCCCCACACAACGATACACTTATTAAACATAAGAATGGGTGTGAGTTTGTCACTTTCCACAATCCAAGTTGTGACAGAGCTCCATAAGACCAGGGCACAAATAATACATCATTTTGCTCTTTATTTAGCCATCTTACATATAAAACCTGATTTGTTCATCAAAAATTGTGAATAACTCATTGGTTAATGAGATGGGTGTGCTTGAAAGGATGCACATAACTGCAATGTTGGGTTGTATTGGAGAGAGTCTCAAGTCTTAAATAATTTTGTGCCTGTATTTAGTTTTCATGCTAGTGAGGGCCGAGAATCCACGCTCACATAGGTACATGCGCATCCAGCTCACTCCGGTGCGTCGCTATATCACATTTGACATGGTCCGTAAGCTTGAGTTCATTTGCACATAACAACAAAAAATACAAATGATGGAAAGATCGGTGTGTTGTCCTTGTTAATGCAGACAGGGAAGAGCTCCAACTTCTTAATCATAGCCTCAATTGTGTCCCGCACATTGCATATAGTTGAGAGTCCCTGTAATCCTAGATTCAGATCATTCAGGCTCGAAAAAAAAACAACCCAGATAGGCCAGTCGTGTGAGAAACAGGTCATCATGCAAGTGGTCAGACAAGTGAAAATTGTCAGTAAAAGAAAACTAAGCTTGTCTCAATTTGTTTTTTAAAGTGTCAATACTTGATAACCAGCGCACTTCTGTACGTTATAAAAGCGTTACATGGTCGCTGCCCATATCATTGCATAATCGGTCAGGCGTACCCTTGGCAGCAAGAGCCTCTCGGTGGATGCTGCAGAGTATCTAAGTGGCGTCGGGAGCAACTGCTTGCACGCGCGTTACCACTCCACTATGTCTCCCCGTCATTGCTTTTGCGCCATAGGTACAGATACCAACACATCTTCACCACAAAAGTCAATTTGCTGTCACAAAGCTGTCCAGCAATTTGAAAATATCCTCTCATGTTGTCCTGGTTTCCATAAGAGGATGTCTTCCTTAATTGACCCCCCATAAACATAACAGACCAGGAGCTGTGCCAGGCCCGCCACGTCTGTCGACTCATCCAGCTGTAACGCATATAATTCACTGGCTTGTACGCCAAGCAGAAATTGTTTCAAAACGTCTCCTGCCATGTCACTGATGCGTCGTGACAGTGTTGTTTGATGAAGGCATTGTCTGTATAGTTTTGGCCTTTCCCCCAGCTGTATCAGCAGCAGCAGGAAGAATCAAGTCTTCCACAATCGTATGGGCTTGCCTGTCCTAGCCACTCGGTAGCTCACCATATAAGATGCTTCTAGCCCCTTCTTATTAATGGTGTCTGTTGCTTTTCTAAGTCTTACTACTCGAAAGTCATCTTTATTCTTGATCAAAAAACTCCCGTGGGTTATTTCTCAAATCGTCATGTTTTGTTTCTAAATGTCTGCGCAAGAGTGAAGGTTTCCCACGAGAGAGTAGCGGTTAATGTCATTGGATGTTAAATATTTGACTAGGCTACCTGCATTTGACATCGGGTTGTTATGTCGCTGAACACTGGATGGTTTTTTATTTTATTTTTGGCAATGAAACGAGGCTATTCAGGCGAGAACAAAACCTCACTCAAATGTGTTAAAATGTCCCTTCACTGGAACTAAGGGGCCTAGCACAAACCATGAAAAACAGCCCCAGACCATTATTCATCCTCCACCAAACTTTACAGTTGGCACTACGCATAGGGGCAGCTAGCGTTCTCCTGGCATCCGCCAAACCCAGATTCGTCTGTTGGATTGTCAGATCATGAAGCGTGATTCCTCACTCAAGAAAATGTGGTTCGACTGCTTCAGAGTCCAATGGCGGAGAGCTTAACAGGTGGCATCCGATGACGGTGCCAGGGTTGAAAGTCACTGAGTTCTTCAGTAAGGCCATACTACTGCCAATGTTGGTCTATGGCGATTGAATGGCTGTATGCTCGATTTTATACACCTGTCAGCAACGGGTATGGCTGAACTAGCAGAATCCACTTATTTGAAGTGGTGTCCATATATTTGTGTCTGTGATATATAAATATTTATAAACTGGGTGGTTCGAGCCCAGAATGCTGATTGGCTGACAGCCATGGTATATCAGATGTATCCCATGGGTATGACAAAACATTTATTTTTACTGCTTTAAATTACATTGGTAACCAGTTTATAATAGCAATAAGTCCCCTCTGTGTTTTGTGGTATATGGCCAATATACCACAGCGAATGGCTATTTCCAGGCACTCCGCCTTGCACCTAAGAACAGCCCTTAGTTGTGGCATATTGGCCACATACAACACCCCCCTCTGGCCTTATTGCTTAAAACACACACGTCAAAAGTTTGGAACCACCTACTCATTCAAGGGTTTTCCTTTATTTATTTTTTACAATTTTCTACATTGAGAATAATAGTGAAGATATCAAAACTATGAAATAACACATGGAATCATGTAATGAAAAAGTGTTAAACAAATCAAAATATATTTTATATTTGAGATTCTTCAAAGTAGACACCCTTTGCCTCGATGACAATTTTGCAGTCTTGGCAATTGTCTCAACCAGCTTCATGAGGAATGCTTTTCAAACCGTTTTGAAGAAGTTCCCACATATGCGGAGCACTAGTTGGCTGCTTTTCCTTCACTCTGCGGTCCAACTCATCCCAAACCATCTCAAATTGGGTTGAGGTCGGCTGATTGTGGAGGCCAGGTCATCTGATGCAGCACTAAATCACTACTTGGTCAAATAGTCATTACACAGGCTGGGGGTGTGTTGGGTCACTGTCCTGTTGAAAAACAAATGATAGTCCCAAGTGCAAACCAGATTGGATGGCAAAGCGCTGCAGAATGCTGTGGTAGCCATGCTGGTTAAGTGTGCCTTGAATTCTAAATAAAATCACAGAAAGTGTCACTAGTAAAGCACACCCACACCATCATACCTCCATGCAGAGAGTACCTACTCTGCATTTCACAAAGACAGGGCAGGTAAATAATAATACTTTTTTAAACTCAAATTTGGACTCATTAGACCAAAAGGACTGATTTCCACAGATCTAATGTCCATTGCGCTTGTTTCTTGGCCCAAGCAAGTCTATTCTTATTATTGGTATCCTTTAGTAGTGGTTTCTTTGCAGTAATTAGATCATAAAGGCCTGATTCACACAGTCTCCTCTGAACAGTTGATGATGAGATGTGTCTGTTACTTGAACTCTGTGAAGCATTTATTTGGGCTGCAATTGTTTTTGTGACTGCACTTGAAGAAACTTTAAAAGTTCTTGAATTTTTTCCGCATTGACTGACCTTCATGTCTTAAAGTAATGATGGACTGTCATTTCTCTTTGCTTATTTGAGCTTTTCTTGCCATAATATGGACTTGGTCTTTTACCAAGTAGGGCTATCTTCTGTATACCACCCCTACCTTGTCACAACAAAACTGATTGGCTCAAACGCACTAAGGAAAGAAAGAAATTCCACAAATTAACTTATAACAAGGCACACCTGGTCATTGAAATGTATTCCATGTGATTACCTCATGAAGCTGGTTGAGCAAATGCCACGAGTGTGCAAAGCTGTCATCAAGGCAAAGGCTACTTTGAAGAATGTCAAATATAAAACTGATTGGTTTAACACCTTTTCGGTTACTACATGATTCCATGTGTTATTTCATAGTTGAGGTCTACACTATTATTCTACAATGTAGAAAATAATTCAAATAAAGAAAAACCTTTGAACGAGTAGGTGTCCAAAATTTTGACTGGTACATACACACACACACACTTGATGCAAAACGGGAAACTGTTGAGCGTGAAAAACAGCGTTGTACTTCTTGACAAACTGGTGCACCTGGCACCTACTACCATACCCCATTCAAAAGGCACTTGTAAACAAACTATAGTTTTGGCAAGCCGGTTAGGACATCTACTTTGTGCACGACAAGTAATTTTTCCAACAATTGTTTACAGACAGATTATTTCACTGTATCACAATTCCAGTGGGTCAGAAGTTTACGTACACTAAGTTGACTGTGCCTTTAAACAGCTTGGGAAATTCCAGCAAATTATGTCATGGCTTTAGAAGCGCCTGTCAGGCTAATTGACATAATTTGAGTCAATTAGAGGTGCACCTGTGGATGTAATTTCAAGGCCTACCTTTAAACTCAGTGCCTCTTTGCTTGACATCATGGGAAGAAAAAAAATCTAAATCAAAAGCAGAGACCTCAGAATTTTTTTTTGTAGACCTCCACAAGTCTGGTTCATTCTTGTGAGCAATTTCCAAACACCTGAAGGTACCACATTCATCTGTACAAACAATAGTACGCAGGTATAAACACCATGGGACCACGCAGCTGGCATACCGCTCAGGAAGGAGACGCGTTCTGTCTCCTGGAGATCCCAGAACAACAGAAAAGGGCCTTGTGAAGACGCTGGAGGAAACAGGTACAAAAGTATCTATATCCACAGTAAAACGAGTCCTATATCGGCATGACCTGAAATCCCACTCAGCAAGGAAGAAGCCACTGTGCCAAAACCACCATAAAAGGCCAGACTACGGTTTGCAACTGCGCATGGGGACAAAGATCGTACTTTTTGGAGGAATGTCCTCTGGTCTGATGAAACAAAAATAGAACTGCTTGGTCGTAATGACCATCGTTATGTTTGGAGGAAAAACGGGAGGCTTGCAACCCGAAGAACACCATCCCAACCGTGAAGACGGGTGGCAGCATCATGTTGTGGGGGTGCTTTGCTGCAGGAGGGACTGATGCACTTCACAAAATAGATGGCATCATGAGGCAGGAAAATTATGTGGATATATTGAAGCAACATCTCAAGACATCAGTCAGGAAGTTAAAGCTTGGTCGCAAATGGGTCTTCCAAATGGACAATGACCCCAAGCATACTTCCAAAGTTGTGGCAAAATAGCTTAAGGACAACAAAGTCAAGGTATTGGAGTGGCCATCACAAAGCCCTGACCTCAATCCTATAGAACACTTGTGGGCAGAACTGAAAAAGTGTGTGGGAGCAAGGAGGCCTACAAACCTGACCCAGTTACACCAGCTCTGTCAGGAGGAATGGGCCAAAATTCCCCCAACTTATTGTGGGAAGCTTGTGGAAGGCTACCTGAGACATTGCTACCAAATACTAATTGGGTGTATGTAAACTTCTGACCCACTGGGAATGTGATGAAATAAATAAATAAATAAAAGCTGAAATAAAATCACTCTACTATTATTCTGACATTTCACATTCTTAAAATAAAGTGGTGATCCTAACTGACCTAAACAGATTTTTTTACTAGGATTAAATGTCAGGAATTGTGAAAAACGGAGTTTAAATGTATTTGGCTACGGTGTATGTAAACTTCAACTGGGGCGGCAGGGTAGCCTAGTGGTTAGAGCAGTGGGCTAATAACCGGAAGGTTGCAAGTTCAAATCCCCGAGCTGACAAGGTACAAATCTGTTGTTCTGCCCCTGAACAGGCAGTTAACCCACTAGGCCGTCATTGAAAATAAGAATTTGTTCTTAACTGACTTGCCTAGTTAAATTAGGGATGCACATATAAATTCTGTCCAACACCGATAAATTATTAGCGGCTCAGACTTTACACTGAAATATATGGACAAAATACTGGCTATGAAATCATCTGATACTGATATATTTCTTTAGGCAATTATCAACTGATACAAAGTCTGAAATACTTCACAGCAACAGTCAAAAATGTGCAGTCAAAAAAAAAAAAAATTGTGCACCTCAACACAAAACAAGATTGATTTGACAGTTAAGGCTAGCACCACAAACAAATTTGACAAAGCCTAATTTCAGAAATTTCCCCAAACATAATCAAGGCTGCAAAAGAAATTAAACGATACACATGGCAACAAACTAAACATTTAAAAGTACCAGAAGGCCTTAGCGATGCATCACTGCAGTGCATTTACTGATTGAAACTTAAAAATGGAACTAGAGTGGTTGAAGGGGACGGGGGGGGGGGACGGGGGGGGTACAGCATGTAAGAGAGGGTGGGTGCCATGACTACCCAGGAGGGTTGATGTGTAGATATATGGGCTCACTTACAGAATGACCTTCACTTACGTCAGGCTGTGGAATGGCGTGCTGTCCTTGGACAGCGTATGCCTGCAATGAGAGAAAAGCACTTAGGAGGGTGTGTGGGAAATGGGCACGAAAAGCACACTCACAGACTGTTAGTATCCTGGAGACCCATGGCTGCGTTTAGACAGGCAGCCCAATTCTGATCTTTTGGGCACTAGTTGGTCTTTTGACCAATCAGATCGGCTCTGACAAAGATGTGATTGGTGTAAAAACTAATTAGTGGGGAAAAAAGATCAGAATTGGGCTACTGTCTAAACGCAGCTAAGTCCTTGGATGTCTGGAATGAGAACGCTATGGGGTAATTCAGACAACACCATACACAACAAGGATATGGACATATGGGTGACGCATATAGCCTAGTGGTTAGAGCGTTGGGCCGGAAACTGAAAGGTTACTGATCTGCCTAGTTAAATAACTGACTTGCCTCATTAAATAAAAGGTTAAATAAAAAAAATATGCACCCTCCAGCTAGTACTCAAACCATCTGACAGCTCAGCTACTCTACAACTACTGGAGGGGATTTCTCTCTCTTAACATAGAAACTCTGGAGGCCATTTGGCAATGGTGCTGACGTCTGCACAGTGCAGAATAACACACTACTGAAATGTAGAAACAGACTTAAAAATACAGTGTTATTCAACTTCCCTTAAACAACTGACAATGCTATCATTTAAAAAAAGGGAAAACTGCCATATTAATTACAGACTAATTACAGATGAATAAGGTTGGTTTATTTACCTGACCTCCCGCAAATATGACAGGAGAGCCTGAGGGTTTGGGCCTGTAAGGGATGGTTACACCCTTAGGCGGAGACTGAGGAGAAACAAAATCAACCATTAGGAACTGGAAAATGTACATAAGCGGTAGTGATTTTGAAGACACTTCAAAATGTAGGACAATGATATATAAAAAAAACATTTTAAAAATCAGGAACCTAAGCAACATCTCGGATGAAATAGAAAAAAAGACTAGACAAAAAGGGGGTAGTGTGCAATGGTTCCCATACTACTACCTCGAGCATGACGACACAAATCTGCTTGACACACTCGATGATGGACTGGGGGGTCCCTGCAATGGTAATGGCACGCTCTGTGGAGTTAGGCAGCATGTCCCCTGCCACCTGTACCTGAGCTCCTGTCGACTGGAGAGAGAGAGACAGGAAGGAGGGAGGGTCAACATTAAGTGTTCAGAGTTCTCTTTAGAATATCTGGTGGCACAGTTCATCTAGAGACCGTGGGTGATCCTTTCTAATTAGCATAATAACATACTTGTGTGGGTGTACTGTACGTACCTCTCTGATCTCTTTGATCTTGCAGCCGCCCTTGCCGATGAGGGAGCCACACTGGCTGGCAGGCACAACGATGCGCAGGGTGACTGGCGGTTGGCTGGTGGCCGTGCTGTTAGTCATCGAGCTGCTGATGTCCTGTAGGGAATCGAACGGAAAAACAAGATACACTGCTGAGGATGGCTTCGGTCCAAAGGCTTGGACTTACAGATTTTTTTCTCATGATCTTTACTATGCAAAATCTGAATTGTTACATATCTTACACCATTTTAGAGTATTGTTCATGTGTGCGTGAAAAACATTTAAATTTCTTAGTAATAGGTTTGCAGCCTGATTGAAATGTTCTATGGCTTATTTGAAATCTGTAGTTAGGAGTCAAACCTCCTCCAGCTTCTCGATGATCATGGAAAAGGCTTTAAAGATGGCGGTGGTGGGGCCTGCCAGGGTGATGATCCTCTCTGGGCAGTTCCCCTCAGAGATGTTGATACGAGCACCACTCTGTACAAGGCAAACAGTCACGTGGACGTGACATGTTATTCATGTGTTTTCTCATTACAATGCTAAAATATTAAGACAATATATTTAATTGCATAGACACATTCAGCGCTGGACAAAACTTGGTTGTAACATTGCAATCTGTCAACCCTCAAGCATGAGTCATCAGAATCGGTAGAAAATGTCTAGAAGTGGCCACTACTCTCAAACTTCCTTCAATACGTTAATCAATGCAATGACGGACAACTCACCTCCTCTCTCATCTTCTTCACAGACTCTCCTTTCTGCACAGAAAGCACAATGTTTAAACAACAGTCACAGCCATGAATGAAAAGTGCAAAGCAGAACCCAGTGAGAAACATCAGGAAGACACACTCACCTTGCCAATAATGCTTCCAACTTCCTGCAGACAAGAAAAGCAATAACACATTCAAATCAGTAATCCATCTTTTTATATATATATATTTTATTTACAAAAGCTTTACTCAAGAATGAAAGAACCCCATGTAGTAGTATTTTCTACTATATGAGAGTTATCCATGTAGTGTGCAGTGTAAGGTTTATATTAGTCTCGCATTGCCATACCTCCAAAAACACGTTGTCGTCATGCCGCCGTTGGAGGTCTAGAGGATTTATTGCAAACATTTAATGTTGTTGAAGATTTTGATTGGACGTTACATTTCAAGAAGCTCCGAGTGGAACAGCGAGTCTAAGGCACTGCACCTCAGTACTAGATGCGTCACTAGACCCTGGTTCGATTGCAGGCTGTATCTCAACCGGCCATAATTGGGACTCCCATAGGGTGGCGTACAATTGGCCCAGCGGCGCCCGAGTTAGGGTTTGGCCGTCATTGTAAATAAGAATTTGTTCTTAACCGACTTGCGTAGTTAAATAAAAGGTTAAAAATAAAAATAACCCTCCTCCCACACGCCTGTAGAAGGGGTGATGTGTGTTATGTGCGTCACCGTTTTCCGCCTGGGTAGTTGTTGCCTACGCTAGTGCTCGTTTCCAAGCTATCAAGTGTGGCCGACTGTCTGCGATTTATATTTATTGAAATTTCAAGTGGACTGTGCTCCGGTGACAACTTTGTGGCTGTTTTTCTGCAAAGGGACCAGGACGACTGATCCGTGTAAAGGAAAGAATGAATGGGGCCATGTATCGTGAGAAATGCAGTGAAAACCAGCGTGCTGCAAATGTTCTAAAATGTTTTGTTTATATTTTTAGTCCTCATGTACTGTTGCTCCTACGTTACTGATCTGGTGCGCACCTTTGGAGCTCCGCTCAAGCATGGCATTTCATTAGTTTGACGTTTTGCGAGGAGTCTGTTACACCGGCTTCTGGCCCGTATAGACGATTTTTCCAATGGAACATCCCCAGGCTTCCTGGTTCATGACGGTGCTATGTTTATGCTGACTACACAGTAATGAATGAGATGTGTGAATGGAACAACCACGGTGTAATGGTCACATCTTTTATCGTCCATCTCCTGTGCACACTCACCTTTCCGTGCATAAGGAGTCTAATGGTTAGGGTGACATTAAGCCCTCCTTCAATCACACCAGTGTCCATAGTTGTTGTAGTGTCTGAAGTCTATATTTGCCAAGAAGTAGTATTTGGTCTTCAAGACAAGAGGGAGCATAGAAAATAAACAGAAGTGTTAAGTTACAGATGGCAAACAATTGATGAAAAAAATATATTAAAGCAAGAAACCAACCAGTACTACTGACTTACATGTTTACATTTAGTAATTTACCATTTAACAGATTCCAGAGCAACTTGCAGTTAGTCCATTCATCTTACAATAGCTAGGTGAGAAAACCACATTTCAATCATAATAAGTACATTTGACAGGATTTAGCGAATTTACTTATATTCGTTCTGCTAAAAACAGTGAAACTAGCTACTGAGAGAGCTGACCAGGGCATTGTTACCTAAGACTAAGTTAATCGAATAAGTAAATCCCATTGTTGAACTTGATTCATTACACCCAAAGTTCACCAACTCTGCTCATATTACAGTGTATTGATTCAGATATAGTTTAGCTAATGATTATGCAGCGAGGAAACCAGACGTAGCTACTAGTTAGCTAAATTTATTTACACCATGAAAATACATAACACTGATTTATCAAAGCCAACGTTTGCTTACTAGTTAAGCTAGTACAAGTCTGTACTTAAATTACTTAATTAAGCATGGCTAAAAATGGTAAATTCATTACTTTTGGATAACAATATTGCTCGTTATAACGGAATTTTTTTTATTTAAAAAGCCAACTGACGTTAGTTAGTTCCAGTTGCCTGTATGTAACTTAGTATGATAATTAGTTAGCTAACGTTAGCTTGCCTGCTAGCAGCATTTCTAGTTAGTAACCCTAGTGACATTGGCTAGTTACCTAAATATTTAAAACCTAAAGTTGATGAACCTATGAATGAAAGACGGTCCCTACTCAGTCTTGGTAGAATGTGGATAGCTTCATCAATAGTGCAAACTGCTCAATGGCAAGATAGAAACGGATAGTAGCAGCTAACGTAGCTAATCAAATCAGAATGAGCGCAATGCTAGCCTAGTATGTGACGATTAATCCGCTATTTTGAATGCTGCGGCCTAGGTCCTGAATCACTCAGGCGCAGTTAACTATGTCCTTCACACTCCAAAGAAAATTGAGTAGTTAGGGCAACCTTACCCGAACAGTCCCGTGAGGTGTGTTTAGGGGGAGGGTAGAAGGGGAGAGGTTCGGGAGGGAATTTTAAAAGGATTCGGGGAAGAGGGAAGAGACGCTGCTGCTTGATCGGGCTCCACTCTCCTGCTTAGCACAAAAGACAACAAAATGAAAATCGTTCAACTTTCACCTTTAACCCGATCCTCCCCCACGATTTAACCCCGCCCACTAAAAACCTTGGCTCACGTCATAATATTTCTCAGTTGGCAAACACACTGTGGTAATGGGCACAGTCCCACACATTTGTGCTGGTAAATAGATCGATTTTTACAAGCCATTTTAGAAAATATAAAATATATATTTTGGCTGTGCTGAGTGACTATATGACGGCCATATGAACAACAAGAAACGCATTGAGCTAAGAAATATATATTTGTACTTTTCTTGCATTTTTTTGGTATCTTATTCTTTTGTTGTGAATTAACAGTAAAGAAGGGTCTTACATTTGTGTTAAAAGAGAGCAGGGAATACAATATAGGTTTGTGGCCTTATGTAGCAAAGCCACTGATGTGAGAGTAATTTCACCAGATGGCCATGCACAGTTAGCTCATTACTGGAAAAATAGCAGAGTATGTCTGGGCAAAAGCTGTTATTCAGAATGGTGTTGGACAAAGATACACAAAGGCTTCCAGATAACACTTTATACAATCAGGTTCCATTTGTAAAGGGTTTATAAAAGGTTCTAATTGCGTTATTAGCGGTTAATTGATCAATTGTAAATGCCTTATAAACCAGGAATAAACAGTTATATATATATTATATTGCAATAGCTGGTCAGTGTTTGCCAAATAGTAATCCAATGTTTACCTCCAGTTATTAACCATTTATAAATCCACTTACAAAATCAAACCTTATGTATCATCATGCAACCTTATTTTCAATAGCTGCACAGTTGAACAATATTTATTTTCTCACTTTTGGGTGTGGTGCATTGTTGTCATCCCAGGAACAGAAGAGGTTGGTTTGAAACCGTGATGTCCTGGCAAAATGTACATCCAGAAAATATTTCAACCATCATTACCCCTTACCAGATTACCCAGCCTGGTTTCATAGACTAGACGAAATATAGTAAATGTAAATCCGGAACACTGAAATTATACTGAACAAAAATATAAACACAACATGCAACAATTTCAAAGATTTTACTGAGTTACAGTTCATATAAGGACATCAGTCAATTTAAACAAATTCATTTGGCCCTAATCTTTAGATTTCATATGACTGGGCAGGAGTGCTTCACCCACCGGGAAACCAGGTCCAGCTAATCAGAATGAGTTTTTCCTGCAGTCTGCATGCCAATTGCACAACCCCTTAAAACTTGAGACATCTGTGGCATTGTGTTGTATGATAAAACAGAACATTTTAGAGTGGCCTTTTATTGTCTGCACCGTCAAGAGCATCCAAACTGGTTGCATCACCGCCTGGTATGATAACATCTTGGTATATGACCGTAATGCGTTACAAAGGGCAGTGCATATGGACCAATACATCACTGGGGCCAAGCTTCCAGCCATCCAAGACCTATATACTAGGCGGTGTCAGAGGAAAGCCCATAAAATTGTCAGAGACTCCAGTCACCCAAGTCATACTGTTTTATCTGCTACCGCACGGCAAGCGATACCGGAGCTCCAAGTCTAGGACCAAAAGGCTCCTTAACAGCTTCTACCCCCAAGCCACAAGACTGCTGAACAATTAATCAAATGGGACTAATACATTGACCCCCCTCCCTCCCTCCATTTGTTTTGTACACTGCTGCTACTTTCTGTTTATTATCTACCTACATGTACAAATTACCTCAACTAATCTGTACCCCTGTACACTGACTCGGTACAAGTACCCCCTGTATATAGCCTTGTTATTGTTATGTTATTGTGTTACTTTTAACAATTTATTTTACTTTAGCTTATTTGGTAAATATTTTCTTAACTCTTGAACTGTACTTTTGGTTAAGGTCTTGTATGTAAGCATTTCACGGTAAGGTCTACACTTGTTGTATTCGGCGCATGTGACAAATAAGGTTTGATTTTATTTGATTGTCAAAAGCAACCCACTAGTAACACAGCCACCTGGTGCAGTCAATGGCTCATTGTTCCAAAACTGTTCGCCTGTTTCTACGTCGTCAAGCCAGGACAACTTCTTCTTCGATGAGGTTTATCGGCAGTTGGCATCCAGTCTTACCTCAGGCCAACAGTCTGAAAGGATGGAACACCACCACTCAACACACCCTGTAACTCTTCTGACGTTAAATCTCTCATACCCAAATACTTATCTGCAGCTGCCACCCCAACCTTTATTTTCTGCAACTTACTTTCCATCACTGCAGTACAGTTGATAACCATTGCTATGAACACTAAAAAGCCAATCTAACTGAAGCATATATCACTCGTTGGCCTATCCCTCTACGATACAGATCTACTACTCACACGAATCCTCTCAGGATCCTGTCATGACAGTCCTGTGAGGATCCAAATGGGTCAGATCAGGTTTGCAATGAATGACTTCAACCAGACCCCCTCTTACCCGCAGAGGGAGGGGAGGGACTGGTGGGAGTTAACTCACGCCCTATTATAAATCAAGGACAGAGCATTCAGCTCTCCCTCTCCAATGTTCACCAGAGGAATGTGCCTTTCTTTCAAGAAGACCTTTCCCACCGAAACCCTAACACGTTCTAAAGCAAATACTGGAACAATATTTTTAACATAGAACGTGGGGAATGGTCAGAGGTGATCTAAATTATACTATTGTCGTTTAGTTTGTTCTTTTGTGATGTCATTGATGTCATGATGTCATGTTATAAAGGAAATACTGTAACTTGGAAAGTATACCCACTACACGTACAAAGTTTCCATCTTATGCGTTGTGCATGTGTAACGGCATTCGTCTTCCTCTGACGAGGAGTATGAGAGATCGGACCGATACGCAGCGTGGTAAGTGTTCATGATATTTAATAGAACGGAACACTTAATGACAAAAAACAACAAGAGAACGAAACTGAATCGAAACAGTTCTGTCTGGTGCAGACACACAAAACAGAAAATAATCACCCACAAAACACATGTGGGAAAAGGCTACCTAAGTATGATTCTCAATCAGAGACAACGAACGACACCTGCCTCTGATTTAGAAGCATACCAGGCCAAACACGTAGAAAATATAACATAGAAAAAAGAATATAGACAACCCACCCCAACTCACACCCTGACCAACCTAACACAAAGACATAAAAATAAACTAAGGTCAGAATGTGACAGTATGAAATATGAAAAATGATGAAAGTGTTTTTGTTAAGAGAGGGACATGATTTTAGGAGCTATAAGCGATAATTGTTTAACATAAACTTTGCACATTGACAAGTCATGCCCCTGAGTGAGGTCAGAGTTTGTCAGCCTGGAGGAACTGCTATTTCGAACAAACTGTATGAAATGATGGGTTACACTGAACACTGAAAAAATAAATAGATAGATAGATAGATAACCACCTGTCAGGATTTGGCCAGGGTTGTTCCGGTTTTTGGTCACTAGATGCCCCCATTGTGCCTTTTGACCTTTTGTTTTCCCTTGATCCCCATTATTATTTGCACCTGTGCCTCGTTTCCCCTGATTGTATTTAAACCCTTTGTTTTCCTCTGTTCTTTGCTCTGTGTTTGTATGTTAGCACCCAGCCCTAGTACTCTGAGAACTCTTGTTGATCCCGGTGGACTCTCTTGTGGAATTCTGTTTTTTTGTTCTTGTTTGTTTGTTTTGAGTATCTTTTGAGGCTTTTTGTGCTTTACCTTCCACCTTGTGGATTTACCTTTTTTGTCTTGGAGGATTACCTTTGTTCTTGTAGGATTCCTTTTGAGGTTGTGGAGTTACATGTTTTCCTGAAGAACTTTTACTTCATTAAATACACCGTCTCAAGAACTGCTGTGTCTGCCTCATCTTCTGGGTTCTGCCGACTATTCGTGGCTCAGTTGGTTAAGTGACTGTTTCTCACTCCGGAGACCCGGGTTTGTAACCGGGTCCTGACACCACCGACTGTAGTTACGTGTACAACGCACGTTGCCTCACTTACAAGTTTAAAAAAAACTGCAATATGACTGTTGTGACCTTATTATTGCCAAGTCCTTTGTGAGGTATTCAGCTAGTTATGGTTAAGTCAGGGTTTGTGTAGTCATACATTTTCACATGGTGACTAGCTAGCTAACGGTAGCCCACCAGGGCAAGGGTATAGCTAGTATGAGGATTCTGTGTTATGCACTATAGCCCGTTACCATATATGTGATTGAATATTATCTGCTGTTGGCTTGTGTGGATGTATGTATGTGTTTTGCAACATAGCTGACTTGAAACATTGTTAACATTTTCAGGGCCATGGGCCTTTCTCATGATGGAAAAATATAGAATAACATGAAGACAGGGACTGTGCAATGAGTTGGGGGGGGGGGGGCACATTCAGAACGTAGTGTTGCGAGAAGAAACGGTCTTTTGTTAGATAACAGGAGCCAGGTGCGAGATAACGGTATTGAGCATGAGCGCATAGATACTCGACACAGCAAGTTACATCTATCAACTAGAGCGCCCGGGGGCTGGTACCAGCTCGTACGACAACCATCAACGATAGGCTGGGTGAGTCTAAACCTTGCCCAGTCTCTACTCTGACAGGCTGGCTCGGAAGCAGGAACTTTTTCTGTCAGGGTATATTTATAATATCTTTGTCAAGAACAAGTCAGTTCTCTGTTTGCCCTGCGAGGTGGGACAGGGAGCCCGTATATACGAAAATTGCATTTACCACTTATTGCTTAGCTAATAAAAAATACATAGTATACAATCTGTGACTCATTGTCATATTTATCCTCATACCAGATTCGGATTGACGCAAATCTAACAATAGGTAGCTAAATATCACCTGGTAGGCTAGCTAGTTAGGCACCTTGGTTGGCTAGTTGGCTACATTAACTAAAGTTTCACCACATTTTTTAAAATGTATACAATTTATAAAAAAATCTTTGGTTGCACTGTATCTCACTGTGGTGTCGTCAGACTTTCCCGACAGTCAGTGACATTGGGGCGGCAGCGTAGCCTAGTGGTTAAAGCGTTGGACTAGAAACCGAAAGGTTGAAAGATCAAATCCCTGAGCTGACAAGGTACAAATCTGTTGTTCTGCCCCTGAACAAGGCAGTTATCCCACTATTTATAGGCCATCATTGAAAATAAGAATTTGTTCTTAACTGACTTGCCTAGTTAAATAAAGGTACAATTAAAATAAACATGCTAAATGTCTGACTACGCTAACGTAACTAGGTAGCTAAACGTTAGCTAAATATTCCTGCCCTGATGGGCTAACATTAGCTAGCATGTCACCAAGTGGAAAAGTGACAACACGAACAGTGAGTTAATGCTAGCTCGTTAGCTAGCTCACAAAGTACTTGTGGGCTCAATGTTTTCCCATACAAAACACAAATGGTTTTGTTCCACGAGTGCATCTGTTGTACATGACTAATCAAATGGCCTGTGAAGTCAGTTATACATGTCAGCAGGGATGGAAATTAAGCTAGCCCAAGTCTAGTACTTTTTAGACTGGGCTAGTAGACAATGTGCCAAACTAGCCTGACACAGCAAACATCGCATGTCACAGATATAGGAACTGAATGTAGAAATTGTGGTCTGCTGGCCAGTGCCCAAAATCCTTATGTTACATCCCTGCATGTAAGTCCCTGTCAGACAATCCCCCAATCACTGTTGGTCCTCCTCAGTGACCTCAATGCTGAGGGTTTTAACTTTCAGAAGTACAGTCATAGCTCATCACAATACTTCACCTCTTCAGGCAAATAGTGCCCTAGACTGTCCTGATCATCAAGTTGAGCATTCCAAATAATACCTCCATCCCAGCAAAAATGTCCCATCCACATAGCAGGATTTTAGATGTGCAAATGGACCAAAACCCAGTCTATTTTAACGTTACTACAGTCAAGTCTGTTATGGTATTTAAATGTATACTGAACAAAAATGTAAACGCATCATGCAACAATTTCAAAGATTTTACTGAGTTACAGTTCATATGATGAAATCAGTCAATTGAAATCAATTCAATTGGCCCTAATCTATGGATTTCACATGACTGGGAATACAGATAAGCATCTGTTGGCCACCAATACCTTTAAAAAAATGGGCCTCAGGATCTCTTCACTGTATTTTTGTGCATTCAAATTGCCATCGATAAAATGCAATTGTGTTCGTTGTCCCATACCATAACCCCATCACCACCATGGGGCACTCTGTTCACAACATTGACATCAGCAAACCGCTCGCCATACACATGGTCTGCGGTTGTGAGGCCAATTGGATGTACTGCCACACTCTCTAAAACGACGTTGGAGGTGGCTTATGGAAGATGTATTAACATTCAATTCTCTGGCAACAGCTCTGTTGGAAATTCCTGCAGTCAGCATGCCAATTGCACACACCCTCAAAACTTAAGACATCTGTGGCATTGTGTTGTGTGACAAAACTGCACATTTTAGAATGGCCTTTTATTGTCCCCGGCACCTGTGTAATGATCATGCTATTTAATCAGCTTCTTGATATGCCATACCTTTCAGATGGATGGATTATCTTGGCAAAGGAGAAATGCTGACTAACAGGGATGTAAACACATTTGTGCATAAGCTTTTTGTAGGCATGGAACACTTCTGGGATCTTTTTCAGCTCATGAAACATGGGACCAACACTTTACATGTAGTGTTTTATATATATTCTCAGTCTATGCAGTCTGCCTGTGTGACATAGCATATTAATCAGGGCCACAGGTTGGATTGGATTTACTCACACACTCAAACTCATGCTCTTTCCTCTCTGTAAAAGCATCCCAGACTTTAATCAAAACTGACGTGCCCATCCTCCTATCCTCATGTGAGTCTGCTGGGCCATGGAACTCTAGAGCAGCACATCAAAACTACTGCCACTGTGTTGTCAGCTAACTGCAGACAGTTCCCTGAGGAAGGATGCAACTATTAAGACTTTCAAAGGCCACATTTTGGGGTTGACCAATTGCAATAAAGTTTTGTATAAAACTACTGTTTCATTTTCTTGTTAGATTACAAAACAATAACTTTTTAATGTCAAGGTGGTCTTCACACAACCTTCTGTGATAACTTAAAGATAACACTTAGAGCTTATGATTCAAAAGGTCTAAAGTAAATTGAAGTCTCATGTCCAGGTGAATACATTTTTAGTCATGTAAATAAGACATCAAACAGGTGTGTCAACTAAAATATATATCCAAGACAAGATTGAAGATTAGGACAAGTAGACAAAGTGATTGCATCCTTAGCAGTTTGTATGAATTTGAGTGGTGAACAATACATGTTGACAGAATGTTTGTGAGACAGAGTGTTGCTGTACTCCCAGGTAAGGCCCTTGCTGGTACCACCGAAGGCCACAGTCAGGCAGCTTGAAGATGATGACACTATCCAGGCCCATGTCACAGCATGCAGTGACCTAATGGGGATATGACATGCATTATGTACCTAACCAAAGTCATGTTAGCATTTACTGCACAACAATTCAACACTTTTGTTAGTGTCATTCATATATGGAAATGCACATAAAATATTCCGTTCATAAGCATTGACTAATATGTTTCCCAAACCCCAAGGGGTGTACGTATTGGTTTCTGCCCTGTGTCACACTGGTATAAAGGATTTTGGAGACACCCAAAACAAACACGTATACAAAAATACAAAAAAGTACCCAAACAAAAGAGTGAGGGTAAACCTCGTTGAACGACACGGGACAATACCCGTAATACACAATATATATATATATATATATATATATATATATATATATATATATAGCACGCAGCATTAACAGCTGCACCACCAGATAGGTACTTACACCACCAACGGACATGGGAAAAATAACCGACAACGACAGAGGGAACATATATAACATACTAATCAGGAGAAATGGGAACCAGGTGTGTGTAATCAGACAAGACAGTCCAGGGTTGATGATAATGAATCCTGTTCAGTGAAGCCTAGAAAGCCGGTGACGTAGACTGGTGAACAGAATGAGCATCAGTACCGGGGGGGATCCATGACAGTACCCTCCCGATGCGCTGCACCAGCAGTGGGATGACACAGGCCTCGGGGTCGGTCTGGGCGCCGACAGTGAAAATCCCTGGTCTGCAAAGCGTCCTGGATGTCCACCGCAGGAACCCAGCACAGCTCCTCTGGGCCATACCCCTCCCAGGAGGTGAGGTACTGGAGATGCCCCCCCCCAACGCCTCGAATCCAGAAATCGGGATTTCCTACCTGGCGAAGAATAGAGCCCACCTGGCCTGTCTCGGGTTTAGCCTCTTCGCTGCCCTGATGTACTCCAGATTGCGGTGATCCGTCAACACCAGGAAAGGGTGTTTGGACCCGTCAAGCCAGTGCCTTCAGAGCCTTCTTGACTGCCAAGAGTTCCCGGTCCCCTACGTCGTAGTTCCTCTGGGCAGGGCTCGGCTGCTTAGAGTAGAAAGCGCAGGGCTGCAGCTTTGGAGGGGTTCCGGCACACTGGGACAGCACTGCCCCAACTCCTACTTTGGAGGCATCCACCTCGATGATGAAGGGGAGTAAGGAGTCGGGATGTGTCAACACGGGAGCAGTGGTAAAATGCCCTCTCCGCGAAGAGGCACGACCACCGTGCTGAAGCCCCGGATGAACCTCAGAAAATAGTTGGCGAACCCCAGGAATCGCTGCACTGCAGAGTTGGGGATGGGCCATGACCTGACTGCGCTGACATATTGCTTCTCCATCTCCACTCCCTCCGTTGAGATGATAGCCCACAAAGGACATGGACCGCTGGAAAAACAAACATTTCTCCTGTTTAACATATAGATCATTCTCTAACAGTCTTCTCAGCACAGACCTGACTTACGAGACATGCTGGATGCGGTCAGCAGAATAGACCAAAATATTATCTATATAGACCACTACGCCCGTCCCAGCATGTCTTGAAACACTTTGTTGATGAAGGCCTGGAATACTGAAGGAGCATTAGACAGGCCAAAGGGCATTACGAGAAGGTTGGGATGAGGGGTAAAGGATAGCTGAATTTGACAGTGGCCCTGTTCAGTGTTCGATAATCAATGCAGGGGTGCAGCCTCTTTGTTCTTGACAAAAAAGAAGCTTGAGACTGGTGACTTAGAGGGGCGGATAAAACTCTGCTGGAGACTCTGTACATAGGTCTCCATGGCCTCGGTCTCCGCATAGGAGAGGGGATAGACATGTCCTCTATGGAGGGCTGCGTCAGACAACAGGTCAATGGCACAGTACCAGGGGCGATGGGGAGGCAGGTGTGTAGCCTGGGTCTTTGAGAAAACACGGTGAAGATCCTGGTACTCCTTCGGTAAATCCACTTGTAGAGCACAGTCCAGACTTTTCATCGTAGTGGTTTTGACAGACTCCGCAAGACACCTCCCCTGACACTCCGGCGACCAACCCAGCAGTCTCCTCTCGGACCATGAAATAACCGGGTTATGCAAACTCAACCAGGGGAGACCTAAAACAATGGGGTGCGTGGGGGTGTCTATAATCAAGAAAGTGATCTGTTCTGAATGTGTGTCATGGGTCAGCAAAGAAACAGGAACAGTAATGTGATGTATGAGCCCTGTCACTATTGGACAATTATCCAGGGCTCGAACTGGAATGGGTGAATGTAGGGGAACCAGAGGAATGTGTAATGCAGTGGCCAGTGCGCTAGCTAAGAGATTCCCGGCAGCTCCGGAATTAATCAGAGCTACAGGGAATGAAGGGCTAGGGTACTCAGGGAATTTAACGGGAAATCACATTGATTGATTTGACAGACAAGGAGAGGAGACCTTGCCTTCTACCTGGGTTGGTGCAGGAGAATTGCCTGGCTTGTCACCTCCTCGCCTCCTAGTGGATAGATAGCAGGTTGGGGAGAAAGGACCCCTTTCTCCACAATAGAAACAGAGGCCCAGATTCCTCCTATGCTCTGCCTCAGGCAAACGTGTTGAACCCACCTCCATCGGCTCTGGCCACGGAGCAGGGGTAGCCATGGGCTGATAAGCTGGTCGAATGACAGGTAGTCATCACGGCAGGCTAACTCCAGCTGTACTTCCTCCCACAGTCCCCTGCGGAAAACTGTGACCAGAGCCAACTCGTTCCATCCGGTGGAGGCTGCGATGGTCCGGAACTCCAGGGCGAACTCCGAGGCGGTCCTAGATCCTTGGCATAGTCGGAGTAGACGCTCACCCTCCTCTCGGCCCTCCACAGCATGATCAAACACAGAGCGGAAGAGGTGTGTGAAGAACACATAGAACTCGGCCTCGGGTCCGCCCGTCTCCCAGACCGCGGCACCCCAGTCCAGAGCCCATCCGGTCAGTGCCGAGATGACAGTAGCAACCCTGTATCTTCCGGAAACAGCCCCTGCATAGCGAGCGAGGTACAGGTTGCATCGTAGAAGGAACCCCTTGCATCTTGCTGGTGCGCCTTCGAAGCGCTCCAGGAGGGACAGGGGTATTCCACAGACCGGCTCCGATGGAAAGGTGGTAGGTCGGGGTGTGGGAGGTGGTACCAGAATCGGTGCTGGAGACTGGGGGGACTGCACACTCCCCTCCAAGGGCAGGATGTTTGCCAGCACACTGTCCATGGTGATAACGAGTCTGGAGAGACAGAAAAAGTGCACCCCTTGGGGTCTGATGACCGAGCTTGGGAAACCCTGGACTAATACCTCTACGGCAGGGTTAGGCAACCCTGGTCCTGGAATTACGCAGGCACTTCATGTTTTTGAATTTAACTGACCTGGACCAGGTGTGTTGAATTCAGGCAATCACTAGCGGTACCGGAGTGCCAAGTCTAGGACAATAAGGCTTCTCAACAGTTTTTATCCCCAAACCATAAGACTCCTGAACAGGTTTTTGTTGGTGACGATGTGCGCCTGCTAAACTCGTTCCCTTGCTCCAGCGACTCCCCTCCCTTCCGGACCATCGAGCCGCACAAGCTGATGTGGTCGCTAAACCCTGTCCGCCAGCGCCACTGCCTGCCCCCTCCAGCCCAGGCCACCCACCTGGTGATGCCCGCTTCAGAGACCAAAACCCCTGAGCGGAGTCAGGTACAGGGAAAAACCCACTGTAAAACCGCTAGTACTGTGAACTCAATAAATAGCCTTCACGTTGCTGCATTCATGTGACCATGCTGCAATGTTCAGCCTCAGCTCTCCCTGCTCTTCCTCGTTGGTACAGATACAGCAGCTCAGTGCTCCGTCTCTCTCAGGGAGCTGTTTACGGGGCCAGCTGCAGACACTATGGAGTTCTAATCTGACCACAAACAACATGCAGGTGACCAAGAAGATGTCCGCTCCCCCCTGCAAACCTCTCCTCCATTTCCCTGCTGATGGAGATGAACATCAACCACAGCCGAGCCACCGCACTGTGCTCCGCGCAGGTAAAGGGCTCACACACTTCAGCATCAGCTATCATATCAATGATCTCAATGGACATGGTGTGGTGCGGTTAGGAGCTTAGAGAGCAGCAATGTGTGGACAATACATGGCAAGATCTTAGTATTATTTCCTGTGTGATAGAGTTTCTAAATTATCAGTGGTTTGTGATGTGTTAACACTGTGATTTAGCTCGGGATGAGCCACTGCACTTCATGAGCGCTGGAAGTGGAAAATTGACCTCTGTGTTTTATTACAATGATTTTGGATATGACACTGGGGTTTACAAGCCGTGCAACCCATTTGCTGTCCTCAACCAACTCACTGAAAGGGATTGGTTGTGCAATCCATGAAGAGAGCAAGGCACAGGGAACTGATTTTTATCCTCTTTGTGTAGTGTACCCAGCACAAACATCTAAAGAGAAGCTGAAGTTTGAGTTATTGAGTGTGTTCTCGTCTCTTCCGTCTCAGGATGGGCAGGGGACAGTTGCTGCTTGCTAGAGGAGATGTGTAGAAGTGTAGAGAGATGATCTACTGAAGCGTCCCAGTAAAGCATTGAAAACAATCAACCCTGAAAAGTGCCAAAAATAGCCCATAGTAACATATGCAGCCTAAGAAACAAGGTTCATGAAGTCAATAACTTGCTTGTAACAGATGACATTAATATTCTGACTCTTTGAAACTCACTTGAATAATACATTTGATAATACAATGGTAGCAATACATGGTTATAACATCTACCGAAAAGACAGAAATGCAAACGGAGGCGGTGTTGCGGTCTATAATCAGAACCATATTACTGTAAATCTTAGAGAGGATCTCATGTTAAATACTGTTGAAGTAATATGGCTACAGGTTCATCTGCCTCACCTAAAGCCCATTCTGGTGGGAAGTTGCTGTAGACCACCAAGTACTAACAGTCAGTATCTGGATAAAATTTGTGAAATGCTTGACAATGTATGTGATATCAACAGAGAAGTATACTTTCTGGGTGATTTTAAATATTCACTGGCTTTCATCAAGCTGCCCACTCAACAGAACTTCACAACTGTAACCAGTGCCTGCAACCTGGTGCAGGTTGTCGGTCAACCTACAGGGAAGTTACAAACAGCCCAGTCATTAAATCATCAACATGTATCGATCACATCTTTAGTAATGCTGCAGAAATTTGCTTGAAAGCAGTATCCAAATCCATAGGATGTAGTGATCACAATATAGTAGCAATATCTAGGAGAACCAAAGTTCTAAAGGCTGGGCATAGTATTGTGTATGTAAGAGGTCATACAATAAGTATTGTAGTGATTCTTATGTTGATTATGTAAAGAATATGTGTTGGTCTGTGGTGTGTAATGAGGAACAATCAGACGCTGCACTTGACACATTTATGAAATTGCTTATTCCAGTTACCAATACGCATACTGTCACACCCTGATCTGTTTCACCTGTCTTTGTGCTTGTCTCCACCACCCTCCTCCAGGTGTCGCCCATCTTCCCCATTATCCCTGGTGCATTTATACCTGTATCCTCTGTTTGTCTGTTGTCAGTTCGTCTTGTCTCGTCAAGCCTACCAGCTTTTTCCCCAAACCCCTGTTTCTTGTTAGTTCCTGTTTTCTAGTTCTTCCGGTTTTTGACCATTCTGTCTGCCCTGACCCTGAGCCTGCCTGCCGTTCTGTACCTTATGAACTCAGCCCTGGGTTACTGACCTCTGCCTGCCCTTGACCTGTCATTAGCCTGCCCCCTGATCCATAAATAAACATTTGTTATTTTGAACTGTCTGCATCTGGGTCTTATCCTGAGGTCTGATACATGCACCCATTAAGAAAATGACTGTAAAAACTGTTAAATCCCCTTGGATTGATGAGGAATTAAAAAAGGTTATGGTTGAGAGGGATGAGGCAAAAGGTATGGCAAATAAGTCTGGCAGCACAACGGATTGGCAAACGGTACTGCACATTGAGAAATCATGTGACAAAAAAATAAAAATAAAAAAGATATAAAGAATGATAATAAAAGGTTTTGGAGCACCTTAAATTACATTTTTGGGAAAAAAAGACAATCCAGGCTCCATCATTCATAGAATCAGATGGCTCATTCGTCACAAAACCCACTGATATTGCCAACTACTTTAATGATTTTTTTTTCATCGGCAAGATTAGCAAACTTAGGCATGACATGCCAGAAACAAACACTGACACTACACATCCAAGTATATCTGACCAAATTCTGAAAGACAAGCATTGTACTTTTGAATTCTGTAAAGTGAGTGTGGAAGAGGTGAACAAATTATTGTTGTCTATCAACAATGACAAGCCTGACAATCTGAATGGAAAATTACTGAGGATAATAGCAGACAACTTTGCCACTCCTATTTGCCATATCTTCAATTTAAGCCGACTAGAAAGTGTGTGCCCTCAGGCCTGGAGGGAAGCAAAAGTAATTCCGCTACCCAAGAATAGTAAAGGCCCCTTTACTGGCTCAAATAGCCGACCAATCAGCCTGTTTCCAACCCTTTAGTAAACTTCTGGAAATTGTGTTTGACCAGATACAATGCTATTTTACAGTAAACAAATTCAGCACGCTTATAGGGAAGGACATACAACATGCACAGCACTTTGGGGCTCCTGAGTGGCGCAGCGGTCTTAGGCACTGCATCTTAGTGCAAGAGGTGTCACTACAGACCCTGGTTTGATTCCAGGCTTTATCACAACTGGCCGTGATTGGGAGTCCCATAGGGCGGCGCACAATTGGCCCAGTGTCATCTGAGTTAGGGTTTGGCCGGGGTAGACCGTCATTGTAAATAAGAATTTGTTCTTAACTGACTTGCCTAGTTAATGAAAGGTTAAATAAAAAATTCATGTAAAAAAACATACACAAATAACTGATGATAACAATATTGTGGGGGATGTTTTGTTAGACTTCAGTGTGGCTTTTGACATTATCGATCATAGTATGCTGCTGGAAAAAAGAATGTGTTATGGCTTTACAGACCCTTCAATATTGTGGGTAAAGAGTTACCTGTCTAACAGAAAACAGAGGGTGTTAATTAATGGAAGCCTATCCAACATAATCCAGGTAGAATCAGGAATTCCCCAGGGCAGCTGTTTAGGCCCCTCACTTTTTTCAATCTTTACTAATGACATTCCACTGAATAAAGCCAGTGTGATTATGTATGCGGATGATTCAACACTGTACACGTCAGCTAATACAGCGACTGAAATGACTGTAATATTGTTGTATGTGGGTGTTATGCATTTTGTAATGTAGATATGTGATGTTGTAATAATGTTACATGATGATCTATTTTAACTTTGTTTTATATAATATAAGTGCCTTTGGACCCCATGAAGAGTAGCCTCGGCAGCAGCCAATGGAGATCCCTAATTAATACAAAAACACAAATACTTATCTCAACCATCATCCAATAAATACCACTTTCACTCCAGCCCATGCTCTAAGCCTAATTTACTTCCAAACTGTAGTTTCCAGTGGTGTCACAGAGGAGGAAGTAAATAGTTTAATGGCCAAGGCTGCAGAGCAACCTAACTATCACATGGGCAGAAGGTACTGTTGTTTAGCTGTTGGAAGGAGGCGCTAAAGAATCCGGTCCCGCAGCTACTCAGTAGTTTAAAAAACTTAGATGACAGAATTTTCCCTTTCCGTTTGCTTTGGTGTCAGGGCTAGACATGGGTTGATTCCCCAAAGTGTGTTATTACATGCAGACGTGTATTAGAGTTCCTTAACTGGTTCCTGAAATATCTGGCATTCCAGAGCATTTCTGAGAATGACCTTTTCCTGTTTGAGCACCAGCAGGTAAAGAGATCTTTAGAACAATTGCAGCAGCACTAGCAGAATGACTACAGCAAATAATTAACTGGTTTTTAATTTTTTCTTTTTTTACCTTTATTTAACCAGGCAAGTCAGTTAATTAAGAACATATTCTTATTTTCAATGACAGCCTGGGGACAGTGGGTTAACTGCCTGTTCAGGGGCAGAACGACAGATTTGTACCTTGTCAGCTCGGGGGTTTGAACTCGCAACCTTCCGGTTACTAGTCCAACGCTCTAACCACTAGGCTACGCTGCCACCATATACCTTTGCACAACAAAAGGAATACGTACAGTGCATTTGTAAAATATTCAGACCCCTTGAATTTTACCTAACTTTATGTTACGTGAAAGCCTCATTTGAAAATTGATTAACATTTGTTTATTCTCATCAATCTACTCACAATACACCATAATGACAAAGCAAAAACAGGATTTTAGATTTTTTGTAAATGTATATCTATTTTTTTTAAAAATTAAATATTACATTTACATAAGTATTCAGACCCTTTACTCACTACTTTGTTGAAGCACCTTTGGCAGCAATTACAGCCTCAAGTCCTCTTGGGTATGACGCTACAAGCTTGGCACACCTGTATTTGGCGGGTTTCTCCCATTCTTCTCTGCAGATCCTCTCAAGCTCTGTCAGGATGGATGGGGAGCGTCACTTCACAGCTATTTTCAGGTCTCTCCAAAGACATTTGATCGGGTTCAAGTCCGGGCTCTGGTTGGGCCACTCAAGGACATTCAGAGACTTGTCCCGAAGCCTCTCCTGCATTGTCTTGACTGTGTGCTTAGGGTCGTTGTCCGGTTGGATCTCTCTGTACTTCCCTCGATGCTGACTAGTCTCCCAGTCCCTCCTGCTGAAAAACATCCTCATAGCATGATGCTGCCACCACATGCTTCACCATTCCGATGGTGCCAGGTTTCCTCCAGACGTGACGCTTGGCATTCAGACCAAAGAGTTCAATCTTGGCTTCATCAGACCAGGGAATCTTGTTTCTCATAGTCTGAGAGTCCTTTAGGTACCTTTTGGCAAACTCCAAACAAGCTGTCATGTCTGGCCACTCTACCATAAAGGACTGATTGGTGGAGTGTTGCAGAGATGGTTGTCCTTGTGGAACGTTCTCCCATCTCCACAGAAGAACTCTGGAGCTCAGTCAGAGTAACCATTGGGTTCTTGGTCCCCTCCCTGACCAAGGCCAATCTCCCCGATTGCTCCGTTTGGCCGGGCAGCCAGCTCTAGGAAGAGTCTTGGTGGATCCAAACTTCTTCCAGCTAAGAATGATGGAGGTCCCTGTGTTCTTGGGGACCTTCAATGGTGCAGACATTTTTTGATACCCTTCCCCAGATCTGTGCCATGACACAATCCTGTCGCTACGGACAATTCCTTCAACCTCGTGGCTTGGTTTTTGCTCTGACATGCAGTCAACTGTGGAACCTTATAAAGACAGGTGTATGCCTTTCCAAATCAGGTCCATTCAATTGAATTTACCACAGGTGGATTCAAGTTATAGAAACATCTCAAGGATGCTCAATGGAAACAGGATGCACCTGAGTTCCATTTCAAGTCTCATAGCAAAGGGTCTGAATACTTATATAAATAAGATATTTATGTATTATATTTTTAATACATTTGCCCAAAAAAAGTGTGTAGATTGATGAGGGAAAAAATGTATTTTATCATTTCAGAATAAGGCTGTAACGTAACAAAATATGGAATACTTTCCTAATGCACTATACACTCATACTATATGCCCAGCACATATTGTGGACTCACTCAGTAACCATTCGGACAGTCTTCACTCACACAATACATTTCAAAACACAATGATTCTTTGGACATGATTGTCTTTAATAACTTATTTCGGTAAGGGTTTATTTCTGCCAACTACAACACAATGATTCACATATTTTAATGAGTATATACAGAAATATGCATGTCGCACGATGAATCACATAACGAGCATATAGGCCCACAGAAATGAATACATACAGTACACATTATGGTTCCCTAACAAAGTAATATTAAGTGGCTAATTTCCTTTCATTTAATCACATACTGATATGCTGTTATACTTACAAGTTGAACAATATTATCACATATGCTAAAGTCAGACAGTGACACACTATTGTACTATAGACTGTAGTACAATTTCTCAAACATGTTACATCCAAAAACGACCTCAAACGGGAATCAAAACAGTCATCGGGGGCAAGCCTGGTTCGAAATCATTCAGTCTTTCATGTATCCAAGTGGAGGAGGTTATGGGTCTTTGATCACTTAGCAATTTTGTGGTTAAAAAGACCAGACATAGGTGGCCCCACTACACACTGTTATCAATCAGAGATCCTGAGATGCTGTAGGTTCCAGTCATATTGTTGATATTAGATAGATAGATATTAGATAGTTGATAGTAGAGCGACATGTGGGTCAAAAGGTCTGTTAGATAGACCTGAAGTCCACACTGTACAGTCAAGACTATAGTCAGTGTACCAACTCTATACAGTGCAATACTTGTCAAAAGACCAACACAGCTCTAGCAACCGCTGGTTCTCTCTGTCCCGATTGGCTGATCAGGATTCTGACGGAGAAAACACAGCAGAGCACTGGAGAGTAAACGTAAAGCTGATATTACTAACATGCCACGTTTACGATAAAATGAAAGTCTTTCAAACCCATTTCTGGTGGCAGCTCAGTTGGGAGAAGTTTGAAAACACATTCGGATGGTGTTTCGTGGTACATTGAATAACTTCATTTTTGAAATTTTGATAGAGGTTGAGAAATGTTTGGAGTGATTTTGTTCCCTGTAACAGAACACAGAGAGAACCGCTTGTCAAAATGCATTTTTGAGGAGCAGGTAGAAGGGCCCCTATTTTAAAATAGAGACTATCTGATCAATAACCTCACGCTTTACTTCACGAAGAGGAATCTTTTGTATAAACAAACGAGTTCACTGGACAACATAACAGCTCGCTTCACTGCCTACAATCTACTAATGTAACAACATATTGGAATCAGTTTTGGAAATGACGCCAAAAGTTGTATCAGTAGAGCTAGAGGTAGGAAATACACAGATACTTCTATATGTACAAACATGGCTGGGTGTTATGATCATGTGAAATCAGCTGTTGTTTATTATTAAGGCTGGGTTAGACTCTAAAGGCCATAGAGCACGGCTGAGTTACACATGCCTCAGTACTGTCTAGACAATGACATACAGCGAGTACAAAAGCATCATAAACTCTGCATGACATCTGTAGCGGTTTTATCCCAGTTCATAGAAAAATTGAGTAACGCTGTCATGAAACATGCACAGATTCAGGTTGGCTAATTGGCTAGCTGGGCAACATGCAGAGTGAGATCCTTTGTTCGTAAGCTGACAAGACGTCTTATAGGAGAGATGCCAGGGCATTGGCTATGACGACGCTCTAGGTCAGCATTACGATGCCACTGTCGAGTAAAGTGGGACAGTACATACACAGACACAGTGCTGGTCAATACCCATACAGGAGTATACACGACTATGCGTTCTAATCACAGGAGCGTATGAGTGGGTGGTCACCATTGGGAGCATGGGGCTGAGCTATACAGTAAGACTTGGGCTACAGGGGGGGGGCATCATTGGCCACGTACGGGTGCAGGGGGAGGGACGCTAGACGGCTGCATGCAAATATACGGGAAAGGTACTGAACACAGTGTTCGGCCATCTGTGGAATGAAAAGGAAATCGATCGTTAGGAGACATGTTGCAAACAGGGGAGAGTAATTCGTCCCTTTGGCATGTGTACTGATGACATCATTTACAGCGAGTTAATGTGTGCATGCGTGTTAGTTACCATGTCATTAACTTGCAGCGGTCTCCTGCTGAATGATGTAGAGTCTGCCTGGGTCGTCCACCTTACTGCCACAGTGCACATCACTCCTACACACACACACACACACACACACACACACACACACACACACACACACACACACACACACACACACACACACACACACACACACACACACACACACACACACACACACACACACACACACACACACACACACACACACGATTCAATACTGTAGTGTGGGAGAAGCAGCAGTTGTAGTCGTACTAATAGAGTAACAAAAGCTAGAAGCAGCAATTAGTCTCATTGTAATGCTTGTACATTATACAGTTGAGGCGCCGATATGCTTACCTGTTGTCATTGACGTCTACGGTGTTTCCTGTTCATGAATATAACAGGGAAGAGTGAGCATTAGTGTGTATAAAAACAAAAAAACACTTTCTTTCCTGACAATCAATAACCCAATTACAAGCTGTTAGCTAGTGTAACATATAATGTACAGTAAAACAAAAACAAAACCAGACCTGGTGGCGTGATGGTGGGTGATTGTTTGAACTGTAATGGCTCTGGGACTCACCGTTATCCCTGTCTATGTTGAGTGGGTAGGACTCCAGCATGTCTGCGGGATTGACTGCTCTGTAGCCCAGCGCCGTGGACACTCTGCTCAAACACAGACAACAGGACACAGTCACACCGAAGTCTAATAACACACCAATACAAGTCAACTACTCCAAGCTAAAGGAACTTAACACGAGCGTGAGATGGGACTCACGTGTTGGTCGGGACGGAGCTGATCTGAGAGATAGGTGCCGTGGTCTGTTCTGTGATGGAGCTCTGGAACAGGGCATTACTGTAGGTGTTGACCGGCTCACTGGCACGCGTGTAGAACGGGTTGGTGGGAGAGCACACCGGCAGCTGCTTCGGTCGCACTGGTTTGGCTGCAGGATGAGAGTAATGCTGAAGTCAATCAGTCAATAACTATTCCAATCATTATTAATTTATTATTCCGTTGATCAATAACTGCCTATGTAGCTCTCCACCCAATAAATAGCACAGAATCACAGTCAGTAGAGCTATATTTGGAGTGGGTGCGCTACCGATCTGTGCAGCATGGGGGCGCCTCAGAGCGTTCTTGGCCCTCATGGCTTCTTTGATGCGGTCCACTTCCTTCTGGTAACGACGCCTGTCGATCATGGCGCCCTCCTTGGCGTCCCTCAGTGCCGTCTCCAGGGCCTTAACTCTCTCAGCAGTAGACCGAAGACGTTTCTCCAGCTTTGGAAGCTCACAACGCAGATCTGCATTGTCACGAACCAGCTACAGAGAAATACAAAGAGAGAGAGAGAGGGAAGGGAGGAGAGAGAGAAGAAAAAAAAAGAGTGACACAAGGGAAGAGAGATTTATAGCAGGGAATACTGATTGATCAGGGGTGGATAAGGTAAGAGAGGGCGGGTTGAGACTGGGTGACACCAGTTTGAGAGGGATCGTATGAACAACAGGGAAGGAGAGGAGACTGCACACTGACCTTGACATAAAACGGATGCGTTTCATGACTCATCAAAAGTGACATTTAGCCACACACGCCCGCTTTCTTTCAATATTATTGTGTCCCCTGAGTATCTTGTATCACGGAGGTATTTTGAATGGAAATGTTTCCTCTCTCATAACCCGTAGCATGAAATCATGTAAACATTCAAAGATAAATACACGGTGTAACCTTTCCTCTTTCGGTTCACGCCAGACTAAAACAGCTCAGAACCTGTCAGATAACACGTGATAACGTCTCTGTGAGTACGGCATCACACAAACGGCTCACTCTTTTCCTCTTTCAAACATCTCTCTCTGTTTCAAACATCTCTCTCTGTTTCAAACATCTCTGATGTACAACAACAACAAAGACTGCATGCCAGGAAAGAGAGTGTTAAGGAAGCATCGAGCCATGTGTGTCCCTTTTAGAAGCCTTATGCGTAGTGCCAAAAGCAGAGAGACATTTTAGGTTAAAAAAATATATATACAGAAGAAAAGGGGACGCCAAGCCTGCTGGGAGATGGAAGCGAAGGAGAAGCGAGGGCCTGTACCTGCCGGGTGTGCTCTTAACACACAACAACAAGAACAACAACAGAAACCCAATACACACACACACACACACACACACACATCCATGCTCACACACTAAAAAAGCACAAGAACAAGAGGTGAAAAAGAGACAGAGACAAGAGGAGCCAAGGGTAGAGGGCTGAGTGTGCGAGGGGGGGGTGAGAAGGGAACGGAGGGGGCGACGGTAGGTCGCGATGTAGGCCCATGGTGGGAGCAGGAGAGAAGTTCCTGGTGTGACCATTAAGCTTTTACTTCATCAAAACAAGTCAGATGACAACTATCCTGTGAGGCTCTCACCTGTTTGTGAACCTTTGTAAGCTGGTCCAGGTTATTCTCAAGAAAGGAAATCTTCTGTTTCTGGGTGCAAGACCCCCCACTGTCATCAGGCTCCATTTCGGAACTCTGTGGACGAAAGAAAAGAATTGGAACAGAGAGAAATAACGAGAGAGATGAAAGGGGGGGGGGGGGTTTAGTGCCCTGCATAGTGATTAGTGCATCTTCTGTCTTTCGCCATCTCTCACTCACTTTTTTAACCCGCGACGTGAGGTCTTGAACGAACAGCTTGCGCAGGTTGTGGAGGGTCTGGAGCTCCCGGGCCTGAAAATAGAGATGGAGAAAGAAGAGTAGTCAAAGGGAGGAAAAAGAGGGAGAAAGTGGAGAAAAGAGAGGTAGATGCAGAGAGAAAAGAAAAGAAGCAGATGGGGCGAGAAAAAGAAAGAGAGGAGGGTTCTGAGAGCGATACAGAGAGAGGGCCACTCACGACGGTGTCCTCCAGCCCTTTGAGGTCCTGCTTGGTCTGCTCATGGCGTTCATGCAGGAATCTGACAGGAAGAGAAAACCCATTGTCATCAGCAACATCCAAATCAGAATACATTTCTTAACTTTGTGACTACACGTTGTGTCAGTGTGTGTGTGTGTGTGTGTGTGTTTAGACTTACGACAGTTCCTCCAGCCGCTCGCTCTTGCTGCTGTCCACACTCTTCAAACGGTCAAAGTCGGCAAGCACCTGAGCCAACTCAATCTGCAGCTTCTGGTTCTGACTGAGAGATGGAGAGCGAGAGGATCATGTTTAATAAGAGAAAGCGAGAGAGACAAAAAATTTTTTTTTTTTTTTTTTTTTTTTTTACAGTGAAGTGAATATTTTATTTTTTATCTCATCAACGGCACATAAACTGAGAGGGTTACAGTAGTCTTGATGACACTGACTCAGTGAGGTCATCGATGATCCTCTGCTTCTCGTTGATCTCATCCCGCAGACGGGCCATCTGCCTTTGCTGGAGACCACGGTGAGAGTCCCCCTGCTGCCGAGGAACCTTCTGAACCACCATAAGGAAAAGAACAATGTCAGATTCCTTTAATTTTTGCTCGTTAACAGGTGAAACAATTAGCATTATTGGTGTCAATGTTTACCTTGACGTTACCCTCCTCGGTCTCACCCTTCTCTCCATCCTTCTCCTCGAGCATAGAGTTATCTGTGACACACAGAGAGAGATGTGTAAGGTCTGGTTTCCCCACCCGGGTCCTGTAGCCTGGCTGATGTGAGGGTGGATGGTGTGTGTTACCCGGGTGCTGCAGTTTGGCCAGCTCCTCGCTGAGGGAGTCGTGGCTCTCCTCCAGCATCCTCTTCTTCTGCTCAACACTCTGCATGTACTCCGTCAGAGAGCGGATCTTCGTTTCATGCTGCGAACGGCCCCGCACAGAGTCACTTGGCGCACAAGCACGCTCCCATCGACACAGCTCATAAAATGTCTACACGTTTTGTCAACGACGTGACGGACGAATGCATTCATTGTGTGCGACGGTAAAGTGCATCTATGTGTGGATCACAGGAGGCTGGTGGGGAGGAGCTGTAGGAGGACGGGCTTCATTGTAAAATGGCTGGAATGCAATCAATGGAACGGAGGCATAACGTGTGGTTTCCACATGTTTGATACCGTTCCATTGATTCCATTCCAGCCACTACAATGAAGCCCGTCCTCCTACAGCTCCTCCCACCAGCCTCTTCTGATATACATGGTGTCAACATACCATATGTATTTATATACATATGCTGTGTAGAGTATAGTCATTCGAGCTGGTTGTGATGTTCTGCGTTTGCGTACACTGATTTGCCCAGTAGAGCTGGAGGCTGACCTGTGAGATGAGGAGCTGGCAGGAGGAGAGCTCGCGGCCCGTCTCCTCCATCTTGCGATGACACTCCAGCTGCAGGTTCTCCAGCTGGCGACAGCGCTTCACCATGGACTTGACCTCCGACTTGATCTTGCTGATGTAGAGACGGGCCACCGTGAACTCCTCCTCGATCGCCCCGCTGATCTCCACCGGCTGCAGCAGAGCGAGAGAGGTTAGATGATGGGGGAGAGAGGGATTGAAAGAAAGGCTCACAGGGTGGGTGAGAGATGGAAGGGGAGGGGGATGACGCGCATACTGTGTACAAAACCGCTCTCTCCCTCTGCCCATCTATCTAACGATTCTATCTCAGTGGCTCCAGAGGGGCAGTAGGAGATGGAAGTAACTCACCAGCTTGATCTCCCCGTTGCCCACGATGGTGCTGAACTCACTGAGGTCCCTCATCAGGCCGTTGAGGACGTCGGCGATGCGCTTCCTCTGCTGACCACTCACTTCCTGCATGTGGGATAGCTCCGCCTCCAACTCCATCAGATTGGCCTGCACAGCAGACAAGAGAGTTGGACAAGATGATTGAACGGGGGCAGAAAAAAAAAACGATAGATGGGCTACAGATTTACTTGTGCAAAAAACTAATCAAAATGATGCCGCCACGTAGGCAGAGCTCTGGTAATTTCAAGTGGAGCAATGAATCCATAAAACCCACAGACTTCATACAAAACTTCATAGAAAAGCATTGTAGACTTTATGTCCATTCTATGCCTTGTATTTATATGCCCTGCTGAACCCACCATCTTCTGGGCCAACTGGTCGGCCAGCAGCTGGTTCTGCAGGCCTTTCTCCTCCACTTCCAGGCTCTTCTGGTCGTAGTTGATGGCCAACTCCTCAAGTGCCTGCAGCACCTCCTTCACCTCTGTCTTGGCACAGTTGCTCTCCACCTGCAGGCGGCCCAGCTCCGCCTGCACCTTGTCCCCATCCCCACGGGACGACGCCAGCAGCTAGGAGAGAGAGCGAGAATCACGTGAACACAGCCTCACAAACATGATCATACGTAGGAACACAGTACACATACTCGGACAACACACAATATTCGTAATACTCATATTTTACACAGTGCAACCAGACACAAGACACACACAGATGGCCTGGATTTAGAATTGGCATTTGAGTCATCCCCTGCTGTTGCTATGACAACTGTTCACAATTGAAAGAGATTTGCTGCCTCACTGAAAGGGTAGGAAATGTATCAGATTATTAACTATATTTAGAGTAGATATATAGAGGATTCCAGGTTATTCGTTTGTTTGGTTATAATTCTACAACATCTTCTGTATAGGCCTACTGTACATCCCCATAAGATGTCACCTCTACCATAAGGTGACCAGATTTCTGAAATTAAAACCGGGGACATTTCCAGTTCGGCGGTCAATATATCATTCAAATATCCAATGTTATTATCTATGAAATTTTTTAAAAAGAGGGACAATTCCGGTTTCATGTATTTAGTCTAACAGGCACACTGTGATAGAAAAAAACAACTACATTACAGAAACACTACAGACAAGACAGAACTGTCCAATCTGAACAGCCATTCAGTGGTCCTGGTGGCCTGGGTAGAACTGATCTGAACAGCCATTCAGTGGTCCTGGTAGTCTGGGTAGAACTGATCTGAACAGCCATTCAGTGGTCCTGGTAGTCTGGGTAGAACTGATCTGAACAGCCATTCAGTGGTCCTGGTAGTCTGGGTAGAACTGATCTGAACAGCCATTCAGTGGTCCTGGTAGTCTGGGTAGAACTGATCTGAACAGCCATTCAGTGGTCCTGGTAGTCTGGGTAGAACTGATCTGAACAGCCATTCAGTGGTCCTGGTAGTCTGGGTAGAACTGATCTGAACAGCCATTCAGTGGTCCTGGTAGTCTGGGTAGAACTGATCTGAACAGCCATTCAGTGGTCCTGGTGGCCTGGGTAGAATAAGAGCAGAAGAGAACATGAGCAAAATTGAAAGAAGAAAAAAGAAAACAGACAATAGTATATGTGAGATACTTAACATAATAAAGAAATAAGATGATGATGAGATTGGTAACTACATAATATACTTATACCAACCTAATCTGTATATTTCTCAGAAGAATGTATCTCCTTCAGGATTGCTATGTCTTCAGGCCAGCTTCTCCATGAACTCCTGGCAGAGGAGGTTGAAGTTTGTCTTCACAATAAGCATGGCCTTGATGGTAGGAACAGTGAACCTATTTCTTGCTGCTGTCCATAGATCATTCATTTAGGAGAACACTCTCTCGACTGGTGCTTTACTTCCAGGTAAGCACATGACAACAGAGCCTAATTTTAGCCAGGTTAGTGTGTGAGATGTCGTTCTCTTTGAAGTGGGTAACCCTTTAGGAACCGTTGCAATCCAGTAACCTCGTCAAACAATGCATCCTCATCGATGGCCACATTGGGGCATTTTTCCTGCAGTGTGTCTGCTGCCTCCTGGATCTCTTCACGCTGAGGTTGCCTTTGTAAAAAGGAGACAATGTAAATATTTTAGACTATCTGTGTGCTTTCCCCATGCTTGCAAGTAGTTCACAGCCGTAGTGAAGAACGACTGGGATGTTTTGAGAAAGCTCTCTTTAGACATGGCTCCATTGTCCTCCAGCTCTCTCAGAAGTCCTCTGACCAAAACTGGAATGAAGTTGTCATCACGTCTTGCAGTCAATTTTGCCTCAATGTTTCTCAGAATTGCAGCGGACTCCACAGCACAGTGGTCCTGGCCCTCAAGCATCTTGATTGTGTCACCGAATACGGTCAGGTTTCCATGGACAAAGACCAGCCAATGTTCAGTCAGTGGATCTTCAAACATTGTTCGCAGGACAACAGGGCATTTGTCTTCAGAAAGAAAAAAGGATTTCAATGGCACATACATTTTCAGCGCTCTTTCTAGAGCAGGGAGCATGGACAGCCAGCGAACATTTCTGTGTCCTAAAAAAAAGCTCTTCAGTCTTTCTACTCCCAACGGTGAAAATGTCCAAATATCTTTGTGAGCAGGTACTCAACATCAAGGGGAATCATATCCAAAGCTGTTCTGGCCGTGTTATGAATGATGTGGGCAGGACAACCTCAGCTAATCACCTCCCACTGCAGAGCATTTTTAACTTTGGTATGGACATTGACCCTCCCCAGCTGGTATTTGTGTTGTCGACAGAGAATGCCACGACTTTGTTTTCCAGGTTACATTTTTTTTTTATGACCTCCAGGACCTCAGCTGCAATTTCCTCTGCTGTTTCTCCTTTCAATTCAACAAAATCAAGCAGGTTTGTTTCCACAGATGTGTTGCCATCATATATCTTACAATATCTGACTACTATTGGCAGCCGCTTTACATGTCCATGATTGGACGCATCAATGGACAGGGACACAAATTCAACCTGGTCTAGGTCCTGTGTTACCAAAGTAGTTGCCCATGGTGCTAACACGCTACTTACTATGGCTTCACATTTTGTCCTAGCACATGTAAACTTCGGCTCATAAAGCTTCCGTGTCAGTTGTGCTGTGCAGCCCAGAGATCTGTAACTATGATTGTGTCGCATAGTGTGGTATGCAAAGACATCCCTCCTGCACAGCTAAATCATATTCTTCTTGGGAAGGCGCTACCTTCTTGAAGAATGTGGTGACAGAGGGCATACCAACACGGGCAATCTTTTTGGTCTGTTGATGTTCTACCACTGCCGTTCGTCCCCCGCTGCCGATTGAAAAAGAGGACTTACAAAGGGTGCAGTGAACCATTCTATTGCCTTGACCTGAGCGTATAAATGGACATTGTCTCATGTCATTGTGTCACTCTTCTTACTCTTAACTTTTTTCTTCTCCTCCAATCTTTCTCCTACTCTTTTCTTCACTCCTCTTCCTGCCTTTCCTTCTCTTTACCTTTCCACCTCACTCTTCCACTCTCCTCGCTTCACTCTTTTTACTCCCTTCATCTTTCCTTCTTCTCCAATCTGTAATAATAAATAGTACACTATTAGATAAAATACTTTGGTTAACAGATTCCCATTGCTTGCCTCACTTTTGTATTTTATCTCAAAAACATTGATTGGAATAATAAATTGGCTGTCTCTGTAATCATATCTTTACCTTTCCTCCTCTTTCACTCTTCTTCCTATCCAGTCTTCATCCTCTCCAGTCTTCATCCTCTCCAGTCTTCATCCTCTCCACTCTTAACAGTAAACATCATGCGAATGTTATCCACGACAATTTCAAAATATATTTTCACAGTACTTATAATGCCAAACCATCAAAATTGTAATCTACAAATAAATATTATCATAATTAATTGTGCATTCATTTAATATAATCATATTTTCAAAATAGCCTGTCCACTGCATGTTTACAAGTGAACGTTTTTTAACCTAGCTAGCATGCCAGTAGCTAGCTAACCTAACTAGATAACTTAGTCGACATAGCTCATGTTCGCTAACATAACCTATTTAAAACCTTATAAAGCAGATCTATCTATATAATAAATTGTGACATTATAACATCATTAGCTAGTATCTCAAATGATTGTAACTTACCTGGCTTGAAAAGACGTGATGTTGTGGATTCACTTGACACTTGCTAAGCTTCTGGCTGATTTTTCCACAGAAGTTTTCTCTAAAACTAGCGCGAGCAAGTAGTTAGTAGGAGAAGAGTGAATGGAAATGATATAGTGAGCAGCCCCATCTGCTGGACAAAATAAGCACAACGCGATTGAGACGTCAACCGACAGACTCTGCTGTCCAGTCTTTCTTGCCACGTAAAATATTATTTCACTTTGCAGTCTGTTTTTAACGCAGAGTTAAAAACGGGGACATTGCCGGGGACAGGCCACCAAAAACGGGGACTGCCCCCGGAAAACGGGGACGTCTGATCACCCTACTCTACCAATAAAGACTCTACTTGCATATAACCCAAGTTTTAGCATGGACACTTCAATTGAGGGCTTCCACCATTTTAAAGAGGTCAAAGGGGTGGGGATTCCTATGGGTTGGGAATCACTGCCATCCTTATCACTGCCATCCAGTGGTCACAATAAATGAATGACACACAAGATCTGGTTCAGGGCTCTAATGCTGCAGGTGGCAGGCAGTACATCACCAATATTGGCTGTACACTTTTTTCAAACACTTTAAAATGGAGATAGCCTCAATGGGTTTTGACTAGATGTTATACAGCTACGGTCAGAAGTGAGTTTTTCGTAGCTGGTTAGGAGAACTTATGCAGCAGGTTAGGAGAATTAGGCTAAGGTTAGGAAAAAGGTTAGAGTTAGGGTTAGCCGCGATGAGAACCAGGCTTCCCTTGGTGAAGCCTGGTGAGATCAATGGCTCAAGAAGTGGAAAACCCCAGTGTCAATCAGTGACTTTTTCGCAAACACTTCAAACCAATCAAACGCCTGGCTTGGGCAGAGCTCCAAAGGCGCTCAGCAGAGTCGTACCGTAGGAGCGACAGTGCGTGACGATGGCCAGGAAATCGCAGATGAAAAACCCTATCATTTTTGTGGCGAACCCTACGACTCTAACAGGTAAACAAACACAACCTTTTGATAGGTTAATCGTCTTTATTGCAACAGGACAACACACTGGCGGTCTGAAAACCGTGACGAACACAACACTCCTTCTACGGGCATGTGTGGGGAGGGTAAATGTAACATCCAATAAAAATGCAACCGTTGGAAGCCGGTGGACCATTGTAGCCGTTTCGACCTAACATAGAATTCTCCAGACCTCAAGTAGGTGTGACAACTAGGTTTTCGAGGTATGGCTACACACTTGGCGAAAATCCCCACATTTTCGCTGAACGTGCAACTTTTGACGTCACTTTGACATAAGCTGTATGCCATCTACCCATGACTGCCTAAATGGAGCTGCCCGTGCTATAATGGCAGATACACAAAGGTGAGACCTCCTATATGCCTCTACCACTACCCCCCCTAGTGCCCATAAACACAAAGAGCACTATATACTACGATAGCATTATACCAGCACGTATAGATTCAGGATCATCAAGATTTGTATCCCAATAAAAAGCGGACATATTTGTTAATAAGACCGTTGCATGAACGAGAGATGCCTGGACAGAGATACGTACAGAGAGGGGAACCGAGTGTGTGTCCGGAGTGTGTCCTCACCTCATCCTGATCCAGCATCTGCTCCTTCAGTTTCTCAACCAACTGGCACTGCAGGTTGATCTCATCATCCTGTGGAGAAACACACACTTTGGTCACTTGGTCTGCTAGTGGAAATATGAACGTTAGGAACACCTTCCTAATATTGAGCTGTACTCCCTATCGCCCGCAGAACAGCCTCAATTTGCTTCGGGCATGTACTCTACAAGGTGTCGAAAGCGTTCCACAGGGATGCTGGCCCATGTTGATTCCAATGCACAGTCGTGTCGAGTTGGCTGGATGTCCTTTGGGTGGTGGACCATTCTTGATACAAACGGGAAACTGTTGAGCGTGAAAAACACAGCCGAGTTGAAGCTCTTGACACAACCGGTGCGCCTGGCACCTACCACCATACCCTGTTCAAAGGCACTTAAATATTTTGTCTTGCCCATTCCCCCTCTGAATGGCACACATACACAACCCATGTCTCAATCGTCTCAAGCCTGAAAAATCCTTCTTTAACCCGTCTCCTCTCCTTCATCTACACTGATGGAAGTAGATTTAACAAGTGACATCAATAAGGGATCCTAGCTTTCACCTGGATTCACCTGGTCAGTCTGTGTCACGGAAAGTACATTTTGTAACCCTTCAATGTGTGTGTGTGTGTGTGTGTGTGTGTGTGTGTGTGTGTGTGTGTGTGTGTGTGTGTGTGCGTATGGCGTGGTGTATGGTGTGTTTCAACAGGCCCTGACCTTGTCGTCCAGCTGCTTGTAGAGCTTGCGGATCTCCTCCTCGTACTTCTGACGCTCCTCCTCTGAGATGCGCACCACGATGGAGGAGGTGTCGTTGTCCAGGATCATCACGGGGCTCCGCTCCTCCACCGACTCCAGACGCACCACCTCCGCAGTGGTCCTCTCCGTCTCAGGAACGTTCTCCCCTGGAGGAGCAGAGAGGAGCAGAAGCGTCAGCAGTCCACGTCAGCTCTTTAAGAGATCTGGCTTCCGATTCATCGGTCTAGCTTTCTCCAGGAAATGAAATGTCCGTGTGCCTTGCTCCCAACCTCAAGCAGAGTTCAAGGGAACATCAAGAATATGCATGACAAGCATGTCCTTTTTAAAGTATGTTAAGAGCATAAATTCAATCAACATTTAGGGGGGAGAAGAAGAAAAAACTATCGTTAACAATAAAACCAAGTAATAGGCTGGGAATCCTCAACCATGATAAATGCTCTCCAGCTCGGTGTTTTACAGTACGTCTCACCGTTCCTCCAGCGGTTGAGCTCAGCCTCCAGCCTCTGAACCGTTTCCTTCATGGTTTTGTTCTTCTCCTTCTCCTTCTCGTACTTCCTCTTCCACTGATCAGCCGTCAGCTCCAGATTGACGGAGGCCGTGTTCCTGATGGTCTTAGCGCTGGAGGGCAGGGGGAACGTTAATGACATTAATGACATGTTGAAGCGGTGGCTTCGACGGCTTCTATTCATCGCACCAGTAATATCTGCATATTCAACAGCTTATACTCATCATACCAGTAATATCTGCATATTCAACAGCTTATACTCATCGCACCAGTAATATCTGCATATTCAACAGCTTATACTCATCGCACCAGTAATATCTGCATATTCATCATACTCATCGCTAATATCTGCATATTCAACAGCTTATACATCGCACCAGTAATATCTGCATATTCAACAGCTTATACTCATCATACCAGTAATATCTGCATATTCAACAGCTTATACTCATCACCAGTAATATCTGCATATTCAACAGCTTATACTCATCAACAGCTTATACCAGTAATATCTGCATATTCAACAGCTTATACTCATCATACCAGTAATATCTGCATATTCAACAGCTTATACTCATCATTCAACAGTACCAGTAATATCTGCATATTCAACAGCTTATACTCATCATACCAGTAATATCTGCATATTCAACAGCTTATACTCATCATACCAGTAATATCTGCACAACAGCTATACTCATCACCAGTAATATCTGCATATATACTCTGCATATTCAACAGCTTATACTCATCACCAGTAATATCTGCATATTCAACAGCTTATACTCATCATACCAGTAATATCTGCATATTCAACAGCTTATACTCATCGTACCAGTAATATCTGCATATTCAACAGCTTATACTCATCATACCAGTAATATCTGCATATTCAACAGCTTATACTCATCATACCAGTAATATCTGCATATTCAACAGCTTATACTCATCGCACCAGTAATATCTGCATATTCAACAGCTTATACTCATCATACCAGTAATATCTGCATATTCAACAGCTTATACTCATCATACCAGTAATATCTGCATATTCAACAGCTTATACTCATCATACCAGTAATATCTGCATATTCAACAGCGTATACTCATCATACCAGTAATATCTGCATATTCAACAGCTTATACTCATCATACCAGTAATATCTGCATATTCAACAGCTTATACTCATCATACCAGTAATATCGGTATATTCATATTGGAACAAGTGAATGTGAATACGGGTTAAGGAAATATTGCATGCAAAATCATTTGACTTCGGACATATTGGTACATTGGCCCTTTCTGTGGAGAATTGACAGCTGACACTGCTGACATGGTACATTGTCAATGCAGGGAGAAGACAAGATGGGGGCAAAGTGTTTGTTACCGTTGTCCAAACATCAGGGTGGACTTGGTCTCAGCGTCATTGAAGCTGGACGGAGAGCAGCAGATGAACATGGTGGTCCTACAGTTACCCCCCAGAGAGTCCTGCAGGATACGGGTCATCTTGCTGTCACGGTACGGCACGTGGGTTTTCTAGCAAGCAAAACAGAGGAAGAAGGGATGAAAGTGAGTAAGTGCACTCTTTTGAAGAAAAAAAAGGTTCCTAAAGGGTTCTTTGGCTGTCCCCATAGGAGAACCCTTTTTGGTTCCAGGTCTCCCAGGTCACCCTCTGTGGAAAGGGTTCTACATGGAACCCTAAAGTGTTCTATCTGGAACTAAAAGGAATCTACCTGGAACCAAAAAGGGTTCTGCAAAGGGTTCTCCTATGGGGACGGCAAAAGAACCCTTTTAGGTTCCAGATAGCACCTTTTTCTCAGTTGACGGCAGAGTAAGGCCAGGAGAAGGTAGGCATTGATAGGTATGTGTGGTGAGTTGGCATTGACCAGGCTTCAGATGGATTATGGCATGGATGGCAGGGAGATGATTGTACAGTGAGTTGGTACTGGTGGATGTGTGCAGGGGCTGAATCGACATTAGGGTGACAGGTGTGTAAGGCTTCACTGTCCTGCACTCACCGTCCCTTCAGCCAGTGCAGAGATTACGTTGCCCAGGGCTGACAGAGACTTGTTGATGTTTTTGGCCTCATCAAGAACGGCACCGGCAGCGCCCGTTTTGCTGACCTGAGAGAGAGAGAGAGAGAGAGAGAGAGAGAGAGGAGAGAGAGAGAGAGAGAGAGAGAGAGAGAGAGAGAGAGAGAGAAAGAGAGAGACTTAATTACTAACTGTGACTCAATGACCTTTGGAAAGGTCAAAAACCCCAGTGTTACTGTGCTTATAATGTCAGCTCTGTCACAATGGCATATGCAGAGCAGACTGACCCATAGTCTCTCTCACCTCAGCCCAGCTGGATAAACCAGACAGACAAGGATGTGAAGCCTTACCTTCTCACTACCAGCCAAGTCCACCAGGTAGAGTTTCCCACACAGCTTCTGCTCCGTCTCCACGTGCTCCTGCTTGATGTTGATCAGGAAGATGCTGTGACTGCGAGAGCTGTGCTCATTCATGTCTACGAGGAGGGAGAACAACACGGAGGCGAATGAGCATCTTCATGTCAATATGCACAACATCTAATCTAGTGTTTCCAGAGATGGTTTTACATGTGGATTGTTTAATGAATGCTTTTCTGGTGAATTTCACTGACATAAGATTGAAATGATCGGTAGGTTTTTTATTATTTTTTATTTAACCTTTATTTAACTAGGCAAGTCAGTTAAGAACTAATTCTTATTTTCAACGACAGCCTAGGAACAGGTGAACTGCCTGTTCAGGGGCAGAATGACAGATTTGTACCTTGTCAGCTCGGGGATTCGAACTTGCAACTTTTCGGTTACTAGTCCAACCACTAGGCTACCCTGCCGCCCCTACCAAACCCTTTTCAGGACAAAACTCATATCTGAATCCTTCTCCTGATGCGACCTACAATCCCCCAGCATAAGGGCTCGTGTTACTTATCTGTTCCTATCTTATTGCACCCACTATTTTACAGTGAGAGTATTACACCAGCCAGCAGACACCCAGGTGGACCATTGCAATTGTGAACGTCCTTCAAATAGAGATGCTGCTTGTAAGCAGGATACGTGTGAGAAGAAGTCCCGTTATATAAGCCGTGTAACGAGCCACACGACCCAACTGTCGTGAGACACTTGACGAACCATGCAACTCTCCTGCAGGCAGAAAGACAGGGCGCTGGATTCACTGCAACAACAACAACAAAAGGAGACGGGTGGGGATGAAACGGAACGGACGGACGGAGAGAACGCTCTGAAGGCTTACTGGTGACGGCAACATGGCGGTTGTTCTTCCCCTCGTCAATGACATCCATGACCTCGTCGGGGCTGGACACAAAGCGCTCGGTGCAGCCCTGCATCACAGGGAAGGGGGGGAGGAGGGAGGGACGACAGCGGAGTGCGGTGATAAAAAGGGTTAATAATGAATATGCATACTCCTCTTCCCCTGGAAAACGTTAGGCACCGTTAGGAACGGACGTAGGTGTAGCTAGTGACAAGTGGGCATCGTCAGAACCCACCTTCACATATGGGATCTTGTTCTTATCCTCATGAACAGCCAGGTTAGTCTTGGTCACTAAAAGATACAGGGAACAACCGTTAGGATGGACCATTTTTCTTTTGAGAAGATTTGCCTTTGTAATGGCATTAGATGTGGACTTGGTAAATAAAGAACTGTGCACAAACCATCCAGCAGATCCCGAATTTTGTCCATATAGACTTCAAAATATGAAACCTAAGCACAGGAAAGGGGAAAGAGAGGAAGAACCTCAATCAAGGCATCCATACCGTGGCTCCATGTAAGAGCACCAAGTCATTGCGGTATACAAACGGATGATTACTCTTACACTCTTAGGGAAAAAGGGTACTATCTAGGACCTAAAAGGGTTCTTTGGCTGAACCCTTTTAAAGAATCCTTTTTGGTTCCCGGTTGGAACCTTTTTGGTTCCAGGTAGAACCATTTGGCGTCCCATGTAGAGCCCACAGTGGAAAGGGTTATACATGGAATCCAAAAAGGGTTCTACCTAGGGTTGTGGCGGTCATGACATTTTGTCAGCCAGTTATTGTATAGCAAATGACTGCTGGTGTCATGGTAACTGGCCGTTAATGAACATAAACAGGTTGAGCATCTCCAGGCCTCCACACCTAGAGGCCTTGAGAAAATGTACATTTAAAAAATCCATTGTTTATTTTCGGCAGGTCTAAAGAAACATTAGGATATGAAGAGAATGTATTTCAGAAGAACAGAATATGAGTCGGCCTACTGTATGTTATCCGGCTATGCTCCGTGCCATAGGCTGTAGGCTTGTTCATTTAGTAGACAAGATATGCTTATAAGTCCTGTGTCATTATTTTACATTGTATGATTTTATAGTAATAAGAATATAATTGAACTTAGCTGAATAAAATATACATTTTATATTTCCCATTCCGTAGCGAGTGTGCATAAGAAGTGGCTATGTTGAGCGTAAAAATGATCATTTCAAACAGGTCCTATACGTTTAGAATTGTCTGGGCAACTTTAGTTGTGAATGATGCAAACCTTAGAAGGTTTTAGAAATCAGAACATACATGTATATGGACTGCATGATAGGCCATTGATGATTTGAGAAAGTTGCAAAAAAAGCTTGCACTCTGTTCCTCAGGCTGCACAAGCTGTTCTCTCATCAAGTGATACTATTTTCACCCATCTGACTATTCTCAATTTAATCTTGTCTTCACTAATATGTCAAATTTGTTTCGATTTTCAATGGCCCAATATCAAATGGGCTGGGGAAAAAAGACGTCATCTGTATGCACTAATAATAGCAAATGGAGCCCGCATTTGTGCAGGTTCGTTTTTGACTCATGCCGGGTAAGCTACTCTGGTTATTTCACTGCAGCATGGCAGGTGATATTCCGCCCAAACTCTGTATGCCATGGGCTCTCCAACCCTGTTCCTGCAGCTACCCAGTGATCAATTTGGGAAACTAAGTGAAATCTGTCCTGGAAAATCGATAGTAAAATGTTTTCACAACTAAACATATTTCATTAATCTGTTGACATCTCCTCTCTCTGCATGCTTGAGAAAGTAATGAAGGAGAGAGGTGAGGAGATGGAAACGCACGGTGGTGAGATATTCTATAGCTAACGGTAGCCTAATGTGACACCCTATTACTACGCTATTCAAATACAAATTCACTATAATTGTAGGATTCGTCTGTAAGCCGCACTGCACAATCAATGAACCAACAGCATCGCCTAGGCCTGTAGCCTACGTTCTCTCCTAGACGGGATAGAGAGTTTGGAGTGTGGCATTGTGTAACCAGTCCATCTAGTATGCATAATAATACAGTCCACACTCAAAGGCGATTACCAGAATTTGTTACATTTTGGAATATAGGCTAGATCAAAGACATCCGTTTTGACTTAAATCTTAAATCAGTTTTTGTGTATGTTTTTCTGCTATTCATAATATGTGGTAGGCTATGTACAGTATAACAGCACAATCCTTCTTTTTTTCCCGAGGTTGGGCTCGTATGCATAAGCTCTAATGTTGTGTATGGGTGTTTTTGAATGAATCAAAGTGCGGTCCATTTCGTTGTTAGGCTTTGAAACAGCACCCACAACGACCATGTGTTCCACTTCTTTCTTCAAATGGATTAATCACAGTGGAGTGAGTTTTAAAAGCACATACTTGCTTTGATGATAAGTGTTTAAGGAAATGTTTTATTTCATTTGCATTGATGTCAGAGTGGTTAGAGGGACAATAGAACCCTGAGTACCAGGTCTTTAGCGACCTGATGGTTGTTAGCGAGTTTGGGTACTACCAATGTCCAGAGTGCATAAAAGGAGATTACTGTGACCATGGTCACATGGAATCTTACTGGTATGATAGTAATATGGTCACCGCAACAGCCGTAGTTCTAACTGCAATAATGGTGCTCCTATGGGGTTCTCCTCAGGGGACAGCCGAAGAACCCTTTTTTCTAAGATTGTAAGGGATTCCCAAAAACGAATCATCCTATATATGGATGAGGAGATGGAGATGACTCCAAACCTTGATGTGGAACTCCAGGTTCTCGTCCATGCCAAAGATATGGTTGAAGATGTCCTCTGCAATCCTGGGGATGATGCCCATCTGATTGGGGTCATGCAGCTTCCCCTATAAAGACATACTGTACAGTCAGTCTCTGGAGTTTGAGAGGTTAATACCAGTTATACGTATATTGTATGAATATTAAAATCCTCATATAATTACTAGCAGTATTTTTCCAATACCATGTAGTAGATGGGGTGCAAATGTCCCCAAAGCAACATCCGGGGTATTACATTTAGATTGAAACCAAACGGGAGCCAAATTTATGCTGATTTATAGAGTTATTTCATAATGGGAGATCATCACTTTTTTCAGAAGTATTTGAAAATACTGTATTATGCATATCTTTGACTCCCACTGTGTACCTCCATGGTGTGAGTCTTGCCGGAGGCGGTCTGTCCATATGCGAAAATAGTGCCATTGTATCCACCCAGAACATCTATATAAACAGAGGGAAACCAAGATAATTTGAGGAAATGGCAGAAATGAAAACAAATGCCTTCAGGCCTTCAAGTTTGAAAATAAGAAAGACACCAATAACCTTTAATATGAACACAGTTATGGGGAAACAAAGGCCGCAAGTAGGCTACTAACGTGTGACGTCGCCGACTGATTTAATCAATTGCTGAGTCAGAACCTCACATTGACTTCTCTTTTGTCTCTCTAATATACCTCCACGGACTGTGTGTGGATGTTCATTCTGCAGTATATTTTCCTTACCCTTGACAATCTGTTTAGCACAGGTATTGTAGACCTGCTCCTGAGTGGTGTTGGTGGGGAAAACCCGGTCGAACACGTACGACCGCCCCTGGGAGACACAAAGAGATTAGGTCAGTTTTGTAAACCAAATACTGTAGCTATTATTTGGAATGCACAGACCAAGATGAACCATGGTATAGACATACTGAAGTGGAAAATAACGAGGGACATTTTCTTGTCTCCAATTGTCTTTCCAACTAGCATTGTTATTTCATTTATATATCCCAAACAAACAAACCATGGAAATGCAATCAAGTTTGATCTTGGTTCCTTGTTTATGGATAGTAATAGATGATTTATGTATGTCGATCACTGAATAAATTAACGGGACAGGCCTGGCAGTGTGGTGCCATGACAACAACCTCTCCCTCAAAGTCAGCAAGACAAAGGAGCAGATCGTGGACAACAGGAAACGGAGGGCCGAGCACGCCCCCCATCCACACCGACGGCAGCCTGTAGTGGAGGAGGTCAAGAGAGCTTCAAGTTCCCTCGATGTCCACATCACTAAGGATCTATCATGGTCCACACACCAACACAATCGTGAAGAGGGCACGACAACGCCTCTGCCCCCTCAGAAAGCTGAAAAGACTTGGAATGGGCCCTCAGATCCTCAAAATGTTATACAGCTGCACCATTGAGAGCATCTTCACAGGCTGCATCACTGCTTGATATGGCAACTGCTTGGCAACCAGTACATCATTGGAGCCGAGCTCCCTGCCACTCAGGACCTCTATACCAGGCGGTGTCAGAGGAAGGTCCTAAAAGTTGTGAAAGACTCCAGCCAACCAAGACTGTTCTCTCTGCTACCACACGGCAAGCGGCAGCAGAACAAACAGGACCCTGAACAAGCCATAAGATTGCTAAATAGCTAACTACATAGTTAACCAAATAGCTACCCAAACAATCTGCATTGACCCTTTTTTGCACAAACTACATATTTAACCAAACAGCTACCCGGACTATATGCATTGACCCTTTTTGCACTAACGTATCACATATGCTGCTGCTACTCTTTACTATCTGTCACTTCATTCCTAGTTATATGTACAGTGCCTTCAGAAAGTATTCAGACCCCTTGATTTTCCCCACATTTTGTTACTGTCACGAATATTACCGAAGGTGGCTCCCCTTCGCTCGGCGGTCGTCGTCGCCGGTCTACTAGCTGCCACTGATCCTTTGTTCCGTGTTCGTTTGGTTTTGTCTAATTGTTTGCACCTGTTCATTGTTTGGTTGTTAGGGTGCTGTTATTTAAGTTTGTTTAGCCCGCTTCTGTTTGTGCGGGCTTGTTCTTCTGTATTTTGTGAGAGGTGTTAGTGGTTTGTTGGGTTTTCTCGCTGTCCCGTTATTTACCCTAAGGGTACTATTTGTTTTAATAGTTACGCCTGTGTTGGGTAATACTATTTTGTTCTTTTTATTTTGGACATTAAAGCGTGTTTTTTCCCGCATCCTTTGCTCTCTGCGCCTGACTCCACACCCATTCACTCATTGAGCGTTACAGTTACGTTAGAGCCTTATTCTAAACTGGATTTTAAAAAAACATTAAAAAATCCCCAGAGATCTACACTCAATGCCCAACAATGACAATGCGAAAAGAGTAATTTTTTTGTTTCAAATGTATCAAAAAGAAAATACAGAAATACCTTATTTACATAAGTATTCAGACTATTTGCTATGAGATTCGAAATTGAGCTCAGGTGCATCCTGTTACCATTGATCCGTTGAGTCCACCTGTGGTAAATTCAATTGATTGGACATGATTTGGAAAGGCACACACCTGTCTGTATAAGGTCCCACAGTTAACAGTGCATGTCAAAGCAAAAACCAAGCCATGAGGTCGAAGAAATTGTCCGCAGAGCTCAGAGAGAATTGTGTCGAGTCACAGATCTGGGGAAGAGTACCAAAAAATGTCTGCAGCATTGAAGGTCTCCAAGAACCCAATGGACCCCATCATTCTTAAATGGAAGAAGTTTGGCCGCAATCGAGGGAGAAGGGCCTTGCTCATGGAGATGACCAAGAACCCGATGGTCACTCTGACAGAGCTCCAGAATTCCTCTGTGGAGATGAGAGAACCTTCCAGAAGAACAACCATCTCTGCAGCACTCCACCAATCAGGCCTTTGTGGTAGAGTGGCGAGGTGGAAGCCACTCCTCAGTAAAAGGCACATGACAGCCCTCTTGGAGTTTCCCGAAAGGCACCTAAAACATCTCAGACCATGAGAAACAAGATTCTCTGGTCTGATAAAACCAAGTGTCATGTATGGAGGAAACCTGGTACCAACCATACGGTGAAACATGGTGGTGGCAGCATCATGCGGCAGGGACTGAGAGACTACCGTAATTGCTGGACTATTAAGCGCACCTGAATATAAACCGCACCCACTGAATTATTAAAAAATATGTATTTTGTACATAAATAAGCCACACATGTCTATAAGCCGCAGGTGCCTACCGGTACATTGAAACAAATTAACCTGGTCACTATCTTCCTCCTCCTGTGCACTGAAACCACTGAAGTTATCTCCTTCGGTGTCGGAGTTGAATAGCCTCAGAATTGCTTCCTCCGATGTTGGATCGTTTTCATTGTCGCTCTCGTCACTTTCATCCGGAGGCAAATACCCCGCTGAGCCATTCAACACGCAGCAGTCCAGCCTTTCGAAACCCGTTGATGATAGTGGATTTTTTGACAATGCTCCACGCTGTCAGGACCCACTGGCAGACTTGACCATAAATTGCTCTTCGCATGCGGGCCGTTTTAGTGAAGGATTTCGCCCCACTTGTCATCCAAGCCTCCCACTGAACAAGGAGCGCCACCTTAAATGCACGATTTACACTATTGACGAGTGGCTGCAAATACTTTGGGCCATCTGCTTTTCTTCCCTCTGAAAGCTTTTGCACTGAGTCAGTTCCTCACGCTGCTGTTTCCAACGTCTTATCATCGACTCATTAAGGCCAAGCTCCCGTGCAGCAGCTCTATTTCCTTTTCCAACAGCCAGATCGATTGCATTCAACTTGAAAGCTGTATCATATGCATTTATCCGTGTCTTTGCCATGATGAGGGTGACAAAATTAGTACCGTAATCAGAATGATGGGAAGTTTGAGCGCGCTCGATTTACGTCACATTATGTGACGGTGCTCAGTTTTTTGGCGGCATGAATCTTGTGAAAGTGGGAAAAATCCATAAATTAGCCGCGTCATTGTATAAATCGCGAGGTTCAACGCGTGGGAATAAAGTAGCGGCTTATAGTCTGGAAATTACGGTAGTCAGGATCGAGGGAAAGATGAACGGAGCAAACTACAGAGAGATCCTTGATGAAAACCTGCTCCAGAGCACTCAGGACCTCAGACTGGGGCGAAGGTTCACCTTCAAACCGGACAATGACCCTAAGCACACAGCCAAGACAACGCAGGAGTTGCTTCAGGACAAGTCTCTGAATGTCCTTGAGTGGCCCAGCCAGAGCCCGGACTTGAACCCGATCAAACATCTCTAGAGAGACCTGAAAATAGCTGTGCAGCAACGCTTCCCATCCAACCTGACGGAGCTTGAGAGGATCTGCAGAGAAGAATGTGAGAAACTCTCCAAATACAGGTGTGCCAAGCTTGTAGCATCATACCCAATAAGACTCGAGGCTGTAATCATTGCCAAAGGTGCTTCAACAAAGTACTGAGTAAAGGGTCTGAATACTTATGGAAATGTGATATTTCCGTTTTAAAAAATGTGCAAACATTTCTAAAAAACAGTTTTTGCTTTGTTATTATGGGGAATTGTGTGTAGATCTGTGAGAGAAAAAAAAACTATGTAATCCGTTTTAGAATAAGCATGTAACGTATCAAAATGTGGAAAAAAGTCAAGGGGTCTGAATACTTTCCGAGTGCACTCTACATACCGTGCCTTCAGAAAGTACTCATACCCCTTGACTTATTCCACATTTTGTTGTGTTAAAACTTGAATTAAAAATTGATTAAATTGATTTGTTTTCTCATCAATCTACATCCAATATCCTATAATTACAAAGTTAAAACATGTTTTTTAGAAATGTTCGCATATTTATTGAAAAATAAATAAAGACATATCTCTGAGTCAATACTTTGTAGATGCACCTTTGGCAGTCTTTCTGGGTATAAGTCTCTAGGAGTTTTCCACACCTGGATCGTACAATATTTGCCCATTACTGTTTTTTAAATTATTCAAGCTCTGTCCAATTGGTTGTTGATCATTGCTAGACAACCATTTTCAAGTCTTGCCTAGATTTTCAAATAGATTTAAGTCAAAACTGTAACCCGGACACTCGGGAAGATTCACTGTCTTCTTCGTAAGCAACTCCAGTTTATATGTGGCCTTGTGTTTTAGGTTATTTTACTGCCGAAAGGAATTCATATTCCAGTGTCTGGTGGAATAAGATTGAACCAGGTTTTCCTCTAGGATTTTGCCTGAGTTTAGATGCATTCTGTTTATTTTTTATCCTGAAAAATGTCCCAGTCCTTAACAATTACAAGCATACCTATAACATAATGCAGCCACCAATATGCTTGAAAATACGGAGGGTTGTACTTAGTAATGTGTTGTATTGGATTTGCCCCAAACATGACACTTTGTAATCAGGACAAAAAGTGAATTGCTTGCTCCATTTTTTGCAGTATTACTTTAGTGCCTTGTTGCAAACAGGATGCATGTTTTTGAATATTTTTATTCTGTACAAGCTTCCTTTTGTGGCGTAACTACAATGTTGATCCATCCTCCGTTTTCTCCTATCAAAGCCAATTAACTCTAACTGAGTTGGGAAGGAAGGACACATGTATATTTGTATTGGCTGGGTGTATTAATAACTTCACCATGCTCAACGGGATTTTCAATGTCTGTTTTTTTTTTAATTGTACACATCTACCAACATGTGCCCTTCTTTGCAAGGCATTGGAAAACCTCCCTGGTCTTTGTGGTTGAATCTGTGTTTGAAATTCACTGTTCGACTGAGGGACCTTACACATAATTGTATGTGTGGGCTACAGAGATGAGGTATTCAAAAATCAGGTTAAACCCTGTTATTGCACACAGAGTGAGACAATGCAACTTAATATGAGACTTGCTAAGCTAATCTTTACTCCTGAATGTATTTAGGCTTGCCAAAGGGGTTACGTTTTTATGAATTAGAAAAACCGAATTCCACTTTGGCATTATGGGATATTGTGTGTAGGTCATTGAGAAGAAAAAAAATCTACATTTAATCCATTTTAAATTCCGGCTGTAACACACCAAAATGTGGAAAAAGTTAAGGGGTGTGGATACTTCCTGAAGGCGCGGTATCTACCTCAATAACCTCGTACCCCTGCACATCGATTCGGTACTGGTACCCCTTGTAACATAGCCACGTTATCGTTACCCATTGCGAATCTATTATTACGTTCTACTTTTCTGAAGCAGATGACACGTGGCCAAGAGCTTGACATGGCTGGTCTTGAAATGGGGAAATCATTCAGACTGCATTGTTACAGTTAAAGGATGACCGTTCACGTGTCCATTGTTCAACGGGCCTTCATTGAATATCACCCCCCCCTTTTAGAAAAACCTAACACAAGTAGCCTGAAGCTGACCCATTCACATCACTAGCAATGCAGACGCAGCGTCACGAACATAACATCACTGTCCAGAGTGAGGCAGTCAGTCTGGCACAGAGGTAGAGTGAGTCGGTTCTCAACAGGAGAATAATTATTGATCCTCTCCTCCATAAGCAGTTAGAGAACAGATTCTTGGCCCGCTGTAAAGAATTATGACTCGAGGAGAAAGTCAGCCAAAGGTGTGTCTCTTAACGTCCTCAGTTAAACTCTAAATAAATCCACTCTCTCATTCCACTCGGTCCTGGCCCTGAGGAACCCAACAGTACTAGTAGGCCTGTCTGAGGAAGGAATGATTAAGCTATAATATGTATGTGGCATTTATTACATAGGCCTAATGCAATCCCTGCCTATACATTTAAAGTACCATTGCCATTACATATACGAACCAAATCATTACAATGAGAATAACAACAGCATATTGTTGCTAAAATAACATTCGAGCAATATTAGCTATTGGCAGGCTATGTAGACCATCCATATAGGCGGCGGCCTGTAGTAAATATCTTGAGCCCATTTCCATTGAAAGGGGTTTATTTCTGTTGTCAACAACCTAAGCAAGTACAAGGTTAATGTAAATTGGTAGGTTATTGGATATGAGGCCTGATATGTAGCCGCAGTAAATAAAACATAAATAAAACAACAGGCCTATACACTGGGTGGAAATCAGAGCCGACTGCACTGAATGCTCAACTGATGCCTACGCAGTTTACAGAAATGATTACAGTCAGGTAGCCTAATTTTAATCACAAATTATTGCTATTGGCAGTCCAAACGAAAACAGAAAAAGTGAATAACGTATTAATGAGCATATCAGAAACAAAGTGCCTTACCCCAACGCTGACACTATCATCTCCCAGAAATGTAGGAATAAATTGATCCCCACGCAGAATCTCCGATTGATTCAGAGGGCGAAAGCGACACAACACCTTGATATTACATTCGGAGGTTGCATCCGCCATTGCGCAAATTCAATTGACGGGGTTGGAATAAAATAGTCGAGAATCACAATTTGCAGGCCCAGTCGACTGTAAAATAAGTAATGACAGACCCGCTTGGATGCTACAAGATACGTCCTTAATTATTATGTCTTCAAGGCTGAAACAATATTGCAGCCCAGAGGTAAAGCTTGACAGTGAACTACCGAGGAATTACAATTTAAGAGACCAAAAAAAAGATGCTTTGAGCATGTCGCAGCAACAAAAAAAATGCCTATGTATATAAACTCTAGTTAAAATCGCAGTGGGTTACATCATTGTAAGAATATACTATAACGTCGAATTCATCCTCTGGCCAAATCTTTAAAGATGGACGTAGTTCTCGGATGTTTTTCTTAGATGTTGTCGTTGATAGATGATGGCACCACTCGGTCGGGCCTGTTGAAGGTGAGGCAGACTGAGGTATCGCCGGTTTTGCGCTGGGACTCACTGTGTAGAGCGTAGGGCGTGGTCTGTCGCTTCCCTGATGGTACCCGCCTCAGCATCCACGTTATCCAGACACCGGATGTAGCCTATCAGCATCACCACCACGTTCTTCGCATAGGCCTATAACGTCTTATGGATGAAAGGTTTCATTGTTTATATGTTTTTTTATTAAAAGCTATGAATAATGTTCCCTAAATCGCACAATTTCATTGCCGTTAACGTGTTTACCCCCACTTGCAGGCATGAATGAAATGTAAGCCCTAAAATCGCCTTAATTTATTTTCTATCATCCATGAAGTCTTACTGGAATGTAAGCTCATCACATCACCGATGGGAAGCAATTGGAATTATTGATCAAAAGCCGAGTTTGGGCTCCTGGGCTTTTTCCACTGTCTCAAGCATGAATTTGCAAATAAGAGGTTTGCTAGATACAATTCAGTAGATGAAGCCTACTATTAGTTGCAAATACCAACACAAAAGAAGGCTCATTTTCTGTAAATAGTTTAATATTAAATAAAAAAAAGACTCCCATATAAAAAGAAAGCTACAGTCCACAATTCAATCTTTAAACATAAGTATTGAAAGCAAGGGTATGAGAAAATACTTAATTACAATTCCCCCCAAAATTCACAATTCATTGTTGTCTCTAACAATATAAAATCAAAATAAAACACATTAGCTGTACATATTTACAAATCTCCAAGTGTAGAAATTGCATAATCTGCTTCTTTTCATTTTATTTAAATACAGTAAGAGATGCCAGTATTATTGGGCTGGCAGATAGTGTACAGAGCAAAGCCATTTGAAGGACAAAGAAAGTATAACTCTATCCCACCAAAAATACATTGCGTTACAAACCCACACAAGATGGGCAAAAAATTATGTATAAAATAAATACAACTACTGAGCGATATTGTATGCTAAAAAAAAACATGGAAAAGTATATTTATTTTATACTAATACACATTTTTGAGAGAAAGAGATTTTGTTTAACAAATGTCACAACATATTGTAATGGCCATCTCAGTTTCTGGACTGGAATCCCGTTGAAAATCTGTGGTTAGAATTGAAGAGGGTAGGCCATGAGAACAGACAAAAGGGTATCAAAGATCTGGTAAGATAATGTATGGAAGAATGGTCTAAACCAATGTGTTCTCCAATCACATAAAAAATCTAAAACATGTAAAGGCTCAGTGCCATTATCCTCACAAGGTGAGTTAAAGGAATTGAATTCAGAGGTGCCAATAAGTTTGACCCCTATCTTTGAGAAAAAAAAATGTCTTACTAATAAACAAAATCTCTGTTTCCAATTGTATAAAATATCATTTTAAAACATTTTGGAGCATACAATAGCTCAGTATTAGGATTGTTGTTGTAATTTTTGTTCAATCTTTACCACGGGTGCCAATAATTGTCGACTTGGATGTATATCTCAACACACTATTTCTTCAGCCATTCCCGTCAAAGGAAATAATTGAAATGTACATTGTTTGCTAAACATCACACAGAGAATTATGTTGGAGTGTATCACAAAACATGACCACCAGATCGAGCTGGTACATTTAAAACCTCTACAGGATTGGTGTCCCCTTGCGGGACGGTTGAGCTAACGTAGGCTAATGTGATTAGCATGAGGTTGTAAGTAACAAGAACATTTCCCACGACATAGACATATCTGATAGGGCCAGAAAGCTTACATTCTTGTTAATCTAAATGCACTGTACTATTTAAAGTAGCTATTACAGTGAAATAATACCATGCTATTGTTTGAGGAGAGTGCACAGTTATGAACTTGAAAATGTATTAATAAACCAATTAGGCACATGTGGGTAGTCTTGATACAACATTTTGAACAGAAACACAATAGTTCATTGAATCAGTATAAAACATTGCACATACACTGCTGTCATCTAGTGGGCAAAATCTAAATTGCTCCTAGATTCCTAAGTCATTTATTGGCCTTTCTCTTGCATTTCAAAGACAAAAATAAAAGTAAAAAATAAACATGTTTTTTTCCCTCCTTTGTATTATCTTTTACCAGATCTAATGTGCTATATTATCCTACAGTACTTTCACATTTCCACAAACTTCAAAGTGTTCCCTTTCAAATGGTATCAATAATATGCATATCCTTGCTTCAGGGCCCGAGCTACATGCAGATCGATTTGGGTGTGTCATTTTTAGAAAACTGGAGAGAAAAAAAAAAAAGTGTCCTACCCTGAAAGCTTATCTTGAATGTGGGTTGTTAGTAGTGTCAAGTCATGCCCATTTCACATTATCTTTATGAACTTGAAAATATGACTTCAGAATATTTAGGCTGGAGAGTTTGCTGGCCAACTCATTGATCCTGCTTTGTGATACACCCCCTGATTGAGAATTATTACTTTTGCCATTGCATGGTTTCCACATCAAGGCTATGTGTTGGGTAGTAGTGTGTCTGTCTGCAGAGAAGCTCGAGACTGTCTGTCACAGATGCATGGTCTCTCTCTCTCTCTCTCGGTACACATACTGTATGACTACCACAGTGAAAGGGCTCAGCAACAGCAAGCATCTCTAGTAGTTGGTATAAGTTGCCCTACAACTCAGGTCCAGGATTAGATATATTTTGTATCCTCATAAGGATTTGGGTTATCTGATCCCAGATCTGTGGTCAGGGACAACGTCTAGCATCTCGAAAACACTCTTGGAACATACACAAACCACACATATCATACAATCTCAAACAGAGAGCAAACGTAGGTCATTCAAGTAGATACTCTTATCCTGACTCACAGTAAACGCACTGAGAAACAGTACAGGTTTTTTTGTTGTAGACAATTCTAACACTTACATCATAACGGATCTCAATCAATAACGCCAAGCAACCACACAGACTTAAGACTGGTCTTCTCCTAAGTGAAAGCATCCACAGAATTATGTTTATTTTTTATCTAGATCACTCCTGTTCAAAGATAAGAGGTTGGCATGATGATATAGTAGTGCAGTTGAAAAACAGTGGGGGAGCCAGGATTATATAAAGCAGTGATAGTGGGTGAGGTTGGCGGTGAAGGGGAAACAGTCACTGTCTCTGGGACCTGGCCCCCCGCCGCCTCCTGCCCCGGACCGACCTCTCAGGCTTCAGCAGCACCACCTACAACACAGACACACGTCAGCATCAGAACTGCTGTTAGAAAACAGGCCGTGGCAACTGAGCTGATATAATAGGTCCAATTATGTTCAAATGAGAGTTGCGGGAAGGTCTGGTGCTTTTACCGTGGGTTTAGGTTCCTCTAGGGCTGGAGCATCCAGATCTCGGAAATCCTCCAGCACATTCTGTAGCCTAAGACACACAAAGAAATGAATATCACTCATATATATATATCACCTGTTAAATCCACATAGAAGAAGGGGAGGAGACGGGGTTAAAGAAGGATTTTTAAGCCTCAAGACAAAATCGAGACATTGATTGTGTACGGTGTGCCATTCAGAGGGTGAATGGGCAAGACAAAAGATTTTGGTGCCTTTGAACAAGGTGCCAGGCGCAGCGGTTTGTGTCAAGAGCTGCAGCGCTGCCGTTTCCCGCGTGTATAAAGAATAGCCCACCACACAAAGAACACAGTCAACTTGACAACTGTGGGAAGCATTGTAGTCAACATGGGCCAGCATCCCTGTGAAACGCTTTCGACACCTTGTAGAGTCCATGCAACTTCCTAATATTGAGTTGCACTCCCTTTGGCCCTCAGAACAGCCTCAATTCATCGATGCATGCTCTACAAGGTGTCGAACACACATATAGTGCATACGGAAAGTATTCAGACCCCTTGACTTGATCCACATTTTGTTACATTACAGCGTTTTTCTAAAATGGATTAAATTGTTCCCCCCCCCATCAAAATACACACACAATAACCCAAAATGACAAAGCAAAAACAGTTTTGAAATCTTTAGAATTTTTTGGGAAAATGTATTACAAATAATAAACTGAAATAATCACATTTTTTTTTGTATATATTTAATATTCAGACCCTTTACTCAGTACTTTGTTGAAGCAGCTTTGCCAGCAATTACAGCCTCGAGTCTTCTTGGGTATGACGCTACAAGTTTGGCACAACTGCATTTGGGGAGTTTCTCCCATTCTTCCTTGCAAATCCTCTCAAACTCTGTCAGGTTCGATGAGGTGCGTCGCTGCACAGCTATTTTCAGGTCTCTCCAGAGATGTTTGATTAGGTTCAAGTCTGGGCTCTGGCTGGAACACTCAAGGACATTCAGAGACTTGTCCCAAAGCCACTCCTACATTGTCTTGACTGTGTGCTTAGGGTCGTTGTCCTATTGGAAGGTGAACCTTCGCCCCAGTCTGAGGTCCTGAGCACTCTGGAGCAGGTTTTCATCGAGAATCTCTCTGTACTTAGAATGGAACCATCTTTCCCTCGATCCTGACTGGTCTCCCAGTCTTTGCCACTGAAAAACATCTCCACATCATGATGCTGCCACCACCATGTTTCACTGTAGGGATGGTGCCAGGTTTCCTCCAGACGTGATGCTTGGCATTCAGGCCGAAGAATTCGATCTTGTTTTCATCAGACCAGAGAATCTGGTTTCTAATGGTCTGAGAATCCTTTAGATGGCTTTTGGCAAACTCCAATTGGGCTGTCATGTGCCTTTTACTGAGGAGTGGCTTCCATCTGGCCACTCTGCCAAATCCTATCCAATCAATTGAATTTACCACAGGTGGACTCCATTCAAGCTGTATAAACATCTCAAAGATGATCATCAGCTCAATTTCGAGTCTCATAGCAAAGGGTCTGAATACTTACGTAGGTTGTAATGTAACAAAATGTGGAAAAATTCAAGGGGTCTGAATACTTCCTGAATGCACTGTACACACACACACACACACACACACACACACACACACACACACACACACACACACACACACACACACACACACACTAGTATTCAATTGAATTGTTCTAAGGAAAAGTGGTAGTGTTATAACCATTGAGAAGATAGTCAGAAAAGAACGTTGGTGCTCATCGTTACCAAAGACTAATGTACAGAATCAAAATGAGCTCACGTTTGTTTTCTCTTCCTGCCCCTCCTGGCTCCCGCCGTTTGGGCAGTTAGGTTCTGAAAGGGAAAAAGGCCACTGAAATCAATAAGGCACAAATGATATCTCAAATCTTTCACTGCATGTTATGTAATATGCAATATTGTGGAGGAATGGCATTTTGAACCATGCAGTGTTAAAAACAATACATCCTTATGGCTCACCCTGCCCTGCTCAATGTGCTGCAGACCCACAGTCTCCTCCTTGGGGCAGCTGCCCCCATCTCTGGGGCTCAGGTACCCCCCTGCCTGGGGTCTGTCCCCATTCCTATCTGTGACAGCCTGGCTGTACGACTCGGTCTTGGCTTCCTCAAGGTAGATGGGGGGCAGAGGGGGGGTAGTGTGGCCCTCTGGGACCCCTGGCTTGCTCTGCAGGGGTGTGGACGAGCCGTCGTTGCTGGGTTTGGGGGTGCCCTGAGCCGGGGAGTGGGCCGCCTCCAAGTTGAGCCGGGACAGTTCCGGGTTCCTCAGGGAGCAGGCCAGGCGAGGGCTCAGGGACAGGGGGGCGGAGGGGGCAGGGGGCTCCCCAGGGTAGGAGGGGGTAAGGCACAGAGGACGTCGGCCCCAGTCTGAGCTGCTTCTTGCTCTTTAGCACTGACCTGGAGGAAAGAGGTGTAGATGGTGTCCATGAAGGAGGCATAGGGGTCCAGGACGCTCCCCACGGAGCCCTCACCACGTTGGGACACGGGGGTACGGACAGGACAGGGGCTGGGCGCAGCCTCCGGGGTAAGCCGATTGGCTGGAATATCCTCCTGAGGGGCGGGGCTGTCTTTTTCCTGTAAGGACATTGGCTTTTCTCCCTTGGAGGGCGGCGCCATATTGAGCTGAAGGAGGAAGAGGAACGGCTGATGTGATCAACATCCAATGCTGATATTTAAAAATCACAGGACAAGGCTCGTGTCAGGAGTCGGAACACAACAAGTACCTGGATGTTGTTGAGGAGGTTGATGGCCCCATCAGGGCCCTGGAGTAGAGGCATGCCCAGGGCAGAGGTCTGTACGGGGGGGAGGAGGAGAGGGCCTGCACCTAGCCCCAGCAGACTGTGGAGGCTAGTCAGAGCAGACAGGTCTCCTACAAAGACACATGGTTCATCACCAAAATGGTTTCTGAATGATCAATATGTGGGTAATGTACAAGATATAGCTTTGTTGTAGCTGTTCCCCACAGTTGTGCATAACACACTATTCGGAGAGTTAAATGTAATAGACAATACTAACTATGATTCAGCATAGCGAGGGCTTGGGACTATAAGGTTCTTTTAGCATTTTTGTCAAAATGTAGTTATTCTGTTCAATGTTCTCGAACTATATAGTACTCTAAAACACCCCCAAAAGAATGCTGTTAAGTTCAAAAGAACACAAGATAAAAACATATTGCTGACACCATTCAAACCGGTGAGGGTTCAGAACTTTAAAAGCCAATTATTTCAGAATCAATAGGCAACAAAAGCGCTTGATATTACTAGCAGTGGAAATTAACGGTGCTGTGACTAACCTAGTAGGCCTGGGTTGAGGAGAGTGGGCAGTAACTGGTGGAGAACAGGGTTGTCCTTCCCCTGGACAGACAGGGGGATGAGGGTGTCCACCCCCCCATCAGGGCCTGAAGCGGAGACCTGGATGGAGACGGGACCAAAACGTCAAACTGACCTCTCTAATACAGATAGAGCCAACTCTTTCACAAGGGCAAACTACTGAGTATGAGCACTAAGATAAGGGAGGGAGCCTACCTGAGGTGGGGGTTGTTGGGGTAGGGGGAGCTGAGGGGTGGTCGGGAGGTCAGTAGAGCCCAGGGCAGCGTTTAGCAGAGTGGGGCTGAGGGAGAGGAAGCCCGGGGGAGGGAGAGGAGCGGGGAGCAGGAGCGACTGCAGGGCCTGGAGGGGCCCCTCGGCTGGGGGCAGCAGGCCCTGGAGGGCCTCAAGGAGCCCAGGGCCGGGGAGGGAGGATAGGTCCAGGAGTCCAGAGCCTTTATCCAGAGACAAACCCTCCAACAAGGCTGGGATGTGCTGCTGCTGCAGGGGGAGGTCCAGGCTCAGCTGGCCCAGCCCAGACAGTGGCAACATGGCAGCCTGCTGTTGGCCAAGGAGCAGGGAGGCCATAAGGAGAGCCTGGAGGCCCAGTTTCTCCCCTATACCCAGATCACCCTCCTGGCCTGGGGTAAGGGTGGCAGAGTGGGGTAGAAGTGGGTTCAACAGACCCAGGAGATTGAGAGGCAGCTCTCCCTGACCTCCCATTAGAGAGGGGAGTAGGCTAAACGGAAAGTTGTGGTTCAGATGGGCAGTCTGTTGTTGTTTCTGGTGTTGCTCTTGGTGTTGTTCATGCTGTAACAGTAGTTGTTGGTGTTCCGATTGTTGTTGATGATGATGATGATCAGGCAGTTGATGGTGTTGCTGTGAGGTGTTAGAGGTGGGGAGGTGACACTGCTGACCGCCCAGCCACAGGCCCAGGGGCAGGGAGCCCAGGATGGTGGGATCCAAGAGGGAGGGCAGGCCGGCTGTGGCAGACAGGAGCTGGAGGAGCTGCTCCTGGCTCATGAAGGGGAAGGCTTCGGCCAAGGGTAAGGAGCTGGGGGAGTCCCCTAGGGAAGGGGTGTTGCAGGAGCCGGGGCTGCAACCTCCTGGGGTTTTGCTCACTGTCGAGCTACGATGATCAACACTCTCAGGCTCTTGCACCCCTAGAGAGGATAAAATAGAACCCGGATGAAAAGGAGCGAGGGAGATGATTGTTCAAAATGCACAGTGCTCAACAACAACTAACACGAATACAGTCGAATGAACAATGAATCAATTTTCCTATTCCGTGGACTTCGCCTAGTTACAGACAGAATTTCAAGGCTCAACCTCACCTGTAGTGTTGTTGCCGGTGGTTGTGTCCAGGCCCCCTTCCTCCAGAGGCGTGGTGGAGGAGGCTGCCAGCAGGGCCAGCACGTGGTTACTAAGATCCAGGGGTCTGGGGGAGGTGGTGCTGCTGCAGCTGGTGACGGTGGCGCTATGGTTGGAGGTGGGGGTGCTGTTGGGAGGATGACCCAGGCTGAGACCAGGGCCTAGTGTTGATATGCTCTCAATCTCCACTGATGCACTGACGTCAGGCAAGGTCTGGCACATGGGAGACTGTAAGGTGGTGGTGGCGGCATCCATGGGTTGGTTTTGGGCCTGCCGTAGCCGATCAGGGGTGTGTCGGGTGGGCGAGGGGCTACTGCGATGGTGTATTGACTGAGCGTTGGACAGGGCCGTGGAGGGAGACCGTCTCTGTTTGGGACTGGCCTTCGTATGTGGAGAATGTGCACTAGCACTACCAAGCCTGGACAATGACTGAGTGGGAGACAGGGGCTGTGACAGGCCTTGCATGGTACAGGGATGAGAGGGGGACTGCATGGGGAATGGTCTAATGTTTAAATGGGAGGGAGAGGGAGACTGCCTGGGGCTCTGCCTCGTGCCTCCTGTACCGTGTCCAGAGCCGGGCTGGGCTCCGGCGGCTTGGGCGTTCTGCATACTGAGCAGGTGAAGCAGAGCGGAGAGAGGCTGGGTGGGGGGATCCGGTTGACCTGCCATGATTGTAGTGAAGTCCAGGGCGCTGTCAGGCTGCTTCTGAGGACCTGTGAGCGGGCAGGAGTGTCGGACTGAGAGCCTCAGACCCTGGAGGTGGTTCTCCGACGTGGCAGAGTGGGACGAGCCTGAGGTAGAGGAGGGTTGAGAGTGCAAGGCGGAGAGGTTGAGCACGTCACCGGGGGTTCTGAGAACGCTCACCTGGGAGTCCTTCAGCATGCTGAGCACCGTGGGCGAACGCCGCTGCCGCTTCCTGTGGGACGTCCGGTCTGTAGGGGAGAGGTGCAGGGGACTCGAGGCTAGGGGCTGCGAGAGGGTGGCGCAGGGGTGGAGGAGCAGGTGGGAGGCTGTAGGGAGAGGCCTAGTGATGGAGGGATGGCTGTTGTTGTGTAAAGTGCTGTTTGTTACCTTTGACTGCCGGGACTCTTTCGAGACCTCCAGAGAGGTGGCCGAGCTGAGGACGCTGGCTGAATTGGAACTGTGGTCGTGGGCCATCTGGATGGCCAGCTGAGCCTTAGCTGCTGCCGAGAGGAGACTACTGGCAGGAAACGAGGCTGTGTGTGGTTGCTTCTGGTGGTTCAAGAACTGTCCAAGAGGCAACCCAGAAGGACCAGCACTGATCCCCATGCCTGAGCCGGTGGCAGAAGCAGGTGTCTTTGTGGGCTTCTCACCCTTTTCAAGAGCTAGAGAGAGGATCTGAGGATTGCTTTGGTTGCTCAGTGAGTTTGTGTTAAGGATGTGATTATTAGTGCTACCGTTGCCTGAGTTCCTAAACTGCTCTAAGATGTCCTCGAGCTTGTATTTGGGGAAATGGAGGTTAGGGGACCCCCCGGGTAGAGGAGAGTGTGGGGAAGAAGAGGATATCCTTCTGGGGGGGTAGCCGCCCAGCACCACCCCTCCCACCTCCTGTTCAGAAAGCGAGGAAGAGGCGGAGGGGTGGCGTGAGCGCTGGCAGGGAGAGGGGGAACATGAGGGGGGCAGGAGAGACCCAATGATGATACCATGTGGGTGGCTCTGCCCTCCCCTTCCCAGTGTCCCAGGGGAGGAGGGAGGAAGGGGAGAGAGGGGCCCCAGATGAGGAGATCTGGGGGCTTCCGGAGTCTGGGGTGTCCTCTGACCCTGACTGAAGTTGTGAGACGTGGGGGTGCATGGGGACCTCTGAGGTGCCCCATAGCTGGAGAATTGAGAGGTGGTGGGAGGGAAATGGAGAGGAGGGGGCAGTCTCTTCAGAATCTCAGGAGAGTGATGAGAGTTAGTGCTAGCATGTGAGAGGGGTGAGGAACCATTGTAAGAATACACAAGTTGGGGGGAATATTTAGGACTGCCACAAGGGTTGTGGTTGAGATTATTGTTGGGCCTGGAGTGGACTAGATGGTGTTTAGAGGGATAAGTGCCACGTTCTTCTTCTTCCCTGTCCACTCTCATCCTCTTTGGATCTCGGTTCTCCATAATGGCACTGGTGACCTCTGCAAACAAACAAAAAACCTACATTAAGGGCTGGCACAATAATCGTATGGTTGAGAACAACGGACGATAACCACGAAACAAAACAAAAACGCTGTCATAATGGTCTCAATTCAACTTTATTTTCAAGTAAATATAGTTTCCCAAAAAGCTTTCTTTTTTTCTCCATTCATTTTTAAGTGTAGAGGGTAAAGTTGGCAGGCCTAATCATTTTACGGGCAAGAATGGCATGGTCGGGAGGAGAAGATTATTTTGAATATGTCCCAAGCGGTCAAAACCATTCGTTTTTTAAGACGGGTTTCACAAAAGCTGTGTTGTAATCATTAGGTATGTCGTAGCACATTTTCAAAGATGCAAAATGATACGTTACAAACTAGAAACTAAAACTACTGTGACAATAACAGTGGTCATTTGCATGACAATGAATCACTACCCAAAACCCCATAATTGTCACAGAACTAACCAACACAATTAGTTACATTTCTGAGAGCAGTTTTTCAATAGCACCATGAAAACCGGTAATAGTAGTACAATATCCGACAAGTACTTCTGTTATATTAGATCTCATTTTTTTTCTTTCATATTTACCTGTGTGACAGGAAACATAGGGCAGCTGTGAAGCCTGCATACTGCGACAGAGCGCTGCCATGGCAACCACTTTCCTTCGATGGTTACAGAGCTTTGTCATGTCCTGCTCTGCCTTCCCCACCAGCTGGCTGCGCTGCTGAACTTTGACCCCTAGGCTAAAGTTAAACACCTGCCCGAGACAATAAAGGAACATACCTTCAGCAAACCGCAGTCAAAATCAGGTGTGACACAGCGGAAATGAGATGGGAGATGCAGAGGGAAAAAGTGAGGTCTCCTTTACCTTGTGGATGACCAGCGGACATTCCAGACCACACTTGCATGTGCCATCGGTCAACAGATAAGACTTAACCTCCTCCAGTGAAGACAGGAACGTGCCACTTGGACTGTTGGAATGGACACAGATGCAGGAGATTCGTTTTTAAATAAAAGAGAAGGGAAATCAAATATATTTGACAATTCCCTGCTCTAGCCCAGCTTTTGGGAAATGAAGATAACGCACACCCAGACTAGTCTGAATATATAATATGGAATAATGTTCATAACACAAGCACTATGCCCGTTACTGGACTCGCTTACCTGACATACACCACAAGCCCGTCCTCCACTCTCCTCTGCCAGCCAATGGGGACTTGTATTGCCACAGTGTGAACTCCATCCGTGTCTCCACTGCCACTCTCACTGCCTCCCATCATTTTGTAAAAACCGCCTTGCAGCACCTTTGGGATAGAAGTGGCGGGAACAAATGTAGTATGAATTAGGGCTGTGGACGATCCCAGAATCTTTACCTATTACCCATTACCTATTTATTGCCTTACCGCCTCACGCCATTTGCACACCCTGTATATAGACTTTCTTTTTTTTCTTTCTCTATTGTGTTGTTGACTGTACGCCTGTTTATTCCATGTGTAACTCTGTGTTGTTCTTTGTGTCGCAATGCTTTGCTTTATCTTGGCCAGGTCGCAGTCGTAAATGAGAACTTGTTCTCAACTATCCTACCTGGTTAAATAAAGGTGAAATTTAAAAAAATGACAACTTTTTCCTTAAGATGTGAAACCCTCTTCGTGTTTTGTTTCCTGGTCACGATACTAACGAGTATCACAATACTGGTATTGTCCCAGCCCTAGTATGAATGCATGAGAGCTTTAATGAACAACTATTACGACAACAGTACTGAGATCTGGATTTCAATATTTCCCCACCAAAAACACAACCAGAGTTCCAACTCATAGAAACCAATATAAAGTCAAACAGAACATGGCTGATGAGTGAGGAAGGATATCATGTCGTTTTCTCCAGTATACCTTGTCATCTTTGAAAAGCCCAAGATAGTATTGGCTATGGTATCCACCGTTTGAAGGCCATGGTGTCAGCGGAGAAGAACAGACTCTGCCAACCTCCTTCCAAACACCTTGCAGAACTCTCCAAGAACGAAGTCTTCTAGCCCTACTTCAGAAGTCAGCCCCTCCAAAAACGCTGCAGCTCACACTCGGGCCACTGTATATATGCAATTGAAGATAAAGATGTACCTAGTTAGTTAGCCTTTAAATAAACACATTAAATGTTGAACAAAAGGGATCTCTCAATTCTGATCGCTACAATAACCCACACAGACATAGAAGGGAATACATATTTGGACATGCCTAGTTGTATTTCAATTGAGTCAGTAGCGTAGTATCAAATAGCTAGCTAGTTGGATGTTGAAATGAGAAGGGAAACCCAGCATTTGTAACCTGATAATAGAATAGCTAAATGCACACTATAATTATCTAATATATTACAAGAGAAAGCGACACGCAAAGTAGCGAAATCACATGCACAACGAGGAAGGTCCTATATCCAACCTCGGGCTAGCTTTATCCCAACTAGCTAGCCAACTAACGTAAACGAGCCAATGTTGCAGTCTGATGTTTCGTGACAGGTTGATAGACACAGTGCGAAATAACAGCATTTTAATCATGAGAACTTGGGGGGTAAATGGTTGTTTATAACTAGTCATGCATGCTAGCTAGATAACGAAGAATTGAGCGAATTGCATTCAACCGTTCTGTTCTAAAACAAGCTCTCGAAGTTTTGGAGTCTTCTCCTGTAAGCTCGCGGGAGAACACATAGTTAGCTGGCTTGGTAATGCTAAACTATTTTGGATGTTAACCTTATCTAGACAGCCAATACGATAATCAATCTTTCAGTGCAGTCTTTTCGCCACCAATCAAATCTCCGCCGGTCTATTAGATCGCTACATCTGCCCATCGGGTTAAAAACAAAGGGCAATAATGCTTCATTTTACTGCGCCTATGATCTTGGGGCGAAGCTAGCTCGCTAGCATTGACAGACATTTACTTGATTCTGTAGTGTCCCAAGACCCACCGATGTCCGATCGTGTCGCCAAATTATTCAGTTATTATCTCCAGACACTGCTCGATCAGGTCGGTGTAGGTTAAGCAAAAAAATAGCGTAGCTGATGCACCTTTTAATCCCTATTTCACGGTTTCAATTTTTTTTCTTGCAGATTCCGTGCAAAAAAAGAATGGAGTTTTCTAAGGAGCATGCGCACTTGGGATGCGAGAGACTGTTGTACCCACAATGCAATGGGACCTTTGTAGTGGTAGTCAAAGATTGTGTACTATGTTGACAAGATAGTTAAGTGACCGCTCTAACAATGGAAATACATGTCCTTAAAGATGGAAGACAGGCGTGAGGAAGCGACATCGGGTGGAACCATTCCAGCCAATGAGAGGGCGAGATACACGTGTCAACAACAAGCCATGGAGATAGATAGAGCCGGGGTTTGCCAAACTTTATTGCTTCTTGTCTCACCAATTGAGGTGTCTTTTGAGTCCTGACCAACCATATGGGTTAGGCGGTGAAAAAACATACACAGACCATACAATAAGTAAAAAATACAACCTTGGCAGCAGAGAGAAAATGTTACAGTTTTAAAGCTAATTTCCTGCAAATCTACACATTTTGTAATGGAGCTGAAATAAAATGTTGCCGTTCTATAGCACATTTTTCTGCAATACATTTTTCCATATGGCTAATGCTATGTTCTTATGATAACAAAGTCAATAGGGGCCTGATTGTCTCGTTTTTGTTTTGATGATTGTAAGTATTTAAATATTCTAGGCTATTTCTATTCAGTTTTAGTTGTTGAAGTTTACCCTGAAAGCGTTTTTTTCCATCCCTAAAATGTTTGTTTTTTTATTACCAAAAATGTAATCCCATGACCTACCTGGACCCCTGCCGCAACCCACAAGTGAGTCCCGACCCACAGTTTGGGAACCACTGAAATAGAGGACTCATCTTTGTATCTGTGCTATTATAGCGTCTGTGACAGCACGGGCAGTGCCAATGCCATCTCCATTTAAAGTAGTACATTTTCTTCTTCCTCATTGCCTGATTGCTCCAAACTCATAGGAAACCCCACCCAGTTGACTACTTTAAAATGGTGGAAGCCCTCAGTGGCAACGTCCATGCTCAAACAGGTTAGATGCATGATGAGTCCTCTATCTATCTATATGACAATAAACACAACTCAATATTAGGTCGTTTTTTCAAAGTATGCCACGTGCGTCCACTTATATTGGTGCATTGTAACAACCTAAACATTACGAAACGTTTATTTGATCAAATTAGCCACACGTAGCAAATAAGAAATTATTTTTTTGTGGACCAAATTCGACACTCGTTGACCACCATATAATAAGTCCCCTTATTTTCATGGACAGATTTGGAGCGGAGTAAAACCTCTTGCCTCGCGCAATCTCTGTGGTAGCCGACGCAAAAAAATACAATAAACGAGCCAGTTTGTTGTTCAACAGTGCTGGGGCCAAAAATAGGCCTTTGTAAAATCTCTTGTTTTCATCTATGGATTAGCTACCTCTGACTACTCCCATATCAGTCTTCCACAATATGAATACATTTTCAAATTCTATTATTTTGATCCTCTTACATAAAAACCACACATTTTTCTTTCTGTTTTAGAATTTCTTTCCTATTCAATAAGGACTTTAACTGTTTAAGGTTTTATATGGAATAGTATAATGTAGTGTTCACAGTGTATTGAAAATGCGAGAAACTACAGAAATTCTGATGATGCCTGCAGTTTGTACAGTAAGCCAACAGTAGGCTGTGTGTGTCTTGGCCTGCCCTCTCAGGTTGTGAGCGGGGTCTGATTTCCCCTCGTCATCGGTGCCCTGAAAGTTACCCAGCTGTCTCACTCACTCACAATGACACCTGTCCTCACAGTCCCTTACTCACTCACCCCTCTGCTCTAACCACTAACCATTGGATCACTGCTAGGAAATGACATGCATAAAGAATAGCTCAAAAGGGAAGTACCAATCAAGAGTTAGAAGTGTTTCGGAGGTCTCCGGTGTGACAGGTTGCTCATCACACACGAAAGGAACATCTCTGAATCCAAACTGGTGAAGAAAGCCTTTGCCATTCATCCACATACCAGATTCAATTTCTTCATTGACTGGACTAGCAACCAGTGGGACCAAGTATGTCTCAATTTAAACTATATTGCATTCCTCTGTTTTTAGCATGTGGCCTGTTCAGTTCTTTTCTAACTCGACATCATATATTTAATTTTTCGGTCAGCTATTAGTTAGATAGCAAATTGTTTACGTTTTCATTGAGAAGGGACTGAAATGTCAAATATTCACGAAGACTTCTGGTCTTATATCGTTGTACTTTTCCCCAGAACTTCTCAGCTCATGCCCAAATTTAGCTATGATGAGATTGAGTTACCCTTCCCCAAAATAGTAGAGTGAATGAGCGTATCTTAGGGGGGGGGGGTGCTTGTGCTTGCTTATGTGTGTGGGTAAATCATCCTGCCCATACCTAGCTGTTCTGTAAATAATTTTTTTAAACTCCCACAGACTAGACCAAAGTAGTCTAGTGTTCCATTCAAATGGTTCTCAGATTGAAGGTGATATTGAAAGCCAGTGTTTCTGTTCCCTAAACTGTCTCATGTCTCAGGTGCGTAGCACTGCAGGACGAGCGTGAGTGCTCACACATCACACCATGGCCCAATATGACCAGTGAGTCTACTCTCATGTTGCTGAACTCAATACACTCTATGTACAGCATGTGGATAGTCCTTTTAAACAGTTACCCCTGGTTCTAATGAACACAATATGGGAAATCTTTAGGAATTATATTTTTCATTGCAATAATCATGTTAAACTTGGTCAAATTCAAATGCTCAGCCACCATAACAATTCTTCTGCAATGTTCACTCTCAAATACATTTCAGGTGTCCTTGCTGCTCGATGTTGCTTAATGTTCTCTGTTTGTTTGTCGGTGTTAGACTGGAAGATAAACATTCGGTGGATATCCACGACAACCCCACAACCCCTGACAATATTGTAAAAGAGGAAGACAATACTGTGAGTGGCACATCAATCTGCCACCGTTGGCAACACCATCCCCCAAACAGATTAAAATTACAGCCAGCTAGGACGCTCATTAGTGTAATATATGTGAGGCTTCCCCGTTCCCTATTTCTATTCTGTGGTTAGGTGACACTATGGGCTAAACCTAGAGCTTTTTTGTCATTGACCACATACTCGCCCGAAGTCAAATAATATTTAAAATGCTTGTTAAATGAAAAGCTACTTTTACTTTACTGATTTACTTAACTGATGCAAAAAAAAAAAACATTTGCACGTTATAGAGAACGACCGTGTGGACTTGTCAATGACAGGAAAGCATTATTTTGACTTGACTGATTTTTACCTCTCCAAACAGTGGTCACTAGGGAGAAGGAAGGAAAGCTGTCTACCACTAATAGTATTGAAACATAGCCACTCTCTCTGCAGGTATACTTCGTTTATGAGGAGGAGGTGGAAGTAGAGGAGAAGGAGCCCGAGCCTGAGCCCGTTGTTATATTGGTGAATGACAAACCACACAAGTTCAAGGACCACTACTGCAAGACGCCCAAGTTCTGTGACGTCTGTGCTCGTATGATCGTCCGTAAGTTTAAAATTGACCAGGAGTCGCTCTTGTATTTATTCATATTATCTGTAAAGCTTAATCATACTGACTAGCTTCTATAATGTACATATTTTCAACCTTTCAGTCAACAACAAGTTTGCTCTAACGTGCAAAAACTGCAAGACCAACATCCACCACTCGTGCCAGTCCTATGTTGAGTATCAGAAGTGCTTTGGCAAAATTGTAAGACGTTTTCTATTCATAATTTAGGTCACGATCGGTATAAAGTCAGATCACGATCAAGTTCATGTTGCATGTGGTTGCCGGAAACACATCAATTCCTCTGCGTATTCATATTGCGGTCTCTCCTGTAGCCCCCAGGTTTCAGACGAGCATACAGTTCCCCTCTATACAGTAGTGACCAGACAGATGCAGGTAAGACACTAGACATCTCGACAAGCTAAGGGTTCAACTTGTGTTCAACATATTTTGAACTGTGTGTTCCCTCTGCTGCGTTCTCCTGTCCAGCCCACTCCAACCGTAACGACCCTGTGTTTGACACTCTGCGGGTTGGGGTTGTCATGGCAAACAAGGAGCGCAAGAAGGGGTCTGAAGACAAGAAGAACGTGAGTGTGGCACACATTAGCCAAAAGGGAAATGAATGACGATAAGTCACAATAACGGTATCATTAACAGACAGACATTTGCATAGGGAATATAAATTGTATGTTAACCATATTTTTCACCCTCCAAGATGATGATGATGATGATGGAGGAAGAGGAATCACAACAACCCAAAGAAGACGAGCAGGCAGAAGGTATTGAAAGAGGATGAAGGATGTCCATATTGACGCATGTGATAATTCAAGTTGGTGCCATCTATGGTTCCACTGCATCAACTGTACAAAAATATGGTGTATTTATTTATAACCACATAGTTTTACTTAAACAAATTGTGCCATGTGATTTGATATTGGAGCCCATCAAAGGGAACGGTAAACTAACTGAGCGGTTGTTAAGCAGCATTAAATAAAGGTTCAATAAAAATTAAAAATTAAGAATATTGAGTTGCACAGTTGTGTAAAGTGGGATGGATGTCCTCTGGGTGGTGGACCATTCTTGATACACACGGGAAACTGTTGAGCGTAAAAATAATCTAGCAGTGTTGAAGTCTTGACACAAACCGAGAGCGCCAGGCACCTTCTACCATACCCTGTTCAAAGGCACTTAAATCTTTTGTCTTGCCCATTCACCCTCTGAATGGCACACATACACAACCCGTGTCTCAATTGTCTCAAGGCTTAAAACTCCTTCTTTAACCGGTCTCCTCCCCTTCATCTACACTGGTTGAAGTAGTTAACAAGTGACATCAATAAGGGATCATAACTTTCACCTGAATTCACCTGTCTATGTCATGGAAAGAGCAGGTGTTCTTTATGTTTTGTGTATGTATGTCAACCTTTTCTCAGACAAAACAGAATGGCATACAGTACAGAATAAATCCCAAAAATTCTTACACTGAATGTCAAGGAGCTACACAAAATACTTGTAATACTGGGTCTAAACGTTGAGGAGTTCACCATTGTTGTATTGAAACTCTACAAAGACCATGTGTGTGATGTGTTTGTAGGAAAGCCCGAGGGGGATAAGAAGGGAGACAAGGCTGACAAAGCAGATGACAAGGTAAAGGGCTTTAATCGCCTGACAAGCCCTGACGTCATGTATACACTAACCACGTCCACATCAACAATAACACCCTGTCTGGTATGTCAATACCAGTAGACAAACATCGGTCTATGTATGCTACAGAAAAAGAAGGAGATGGGAAACATGGGAAATCAGTCCCATTACTACCTGGCTCTGTACCGCTTCAAGGCCATTGAGAAAGACGACCTTGACTTCCAGTGAGTTTCCTAAAACATTTCCTTATATTGTATGAATGACGTTTTATGTCCAATATTTCAGTCTGGTGAACGTTTTTAAATCCAATTTCATACAAATATTACAAACCTTTGTGTGTCTTTCAGTCCTGGTGATCGAATCACTATAATCGATGACGCCAATGAAGAATGGTGGAGGGTAATGGTTCCTGACCAAATGATCAAGCAAGCTGACAATGATCAAAACTAGCAATGGCTCTACCAGCTCATTGGCTGTGCTTTCTCATTTATTGTCGACATTGTAAATAAGGCCTATTTTCTATTCTCAGGGGAAGATTGGTGAGAAGACAGGTTACCTCCCCACCAATTACATCATTAGAATAAAAACTGGGGAGAGGGTGTTCAAGGTGACACGGTCCGTCGTGGGAAACAGAGAGATGGGACAGATCACTCTGAAAAAAGACCAGGTAAGAAACAGATGGGTCGCTGTTTGTCAGACCTGAGTCAAATACTATCACATCCTTGAAAGTACTCTAATTTAGGTGTACTTTATGTTTCTAGGAAAATAATGTGTTGAGTTTTTCTTTGTACAAGAAACTGATTTCAGCTTTATGATCATGAACAGTATGGATGGAGGTGTGCATGTGGACAGTGACTGTAATGACGCTACTGTGTGTGTGTGTGTGTGCGTGTGCGTGCGTGTGCCTGGTCATCTGCAATGATTACAGTACCTCTGTGGAGCCACAGCACCTTCCTCCATCCTCTTTGTATTGTGTTGCAGATCGTGGTGAAGAAGGGAGAGGAGGTGAATGGCTACCTGAAGGTCAGCACCGGCCGCAAGCTGGGCTTCTTCCCCGCCGACCTGCTCCAGGAGATCTGAACCTAACCGGATCACAACCACAACCATAGGACTTGGGTCACACCGTCACCAGGACCATAATCACACAATTCATCAAACCCTGTTCCAGTGAACACACGTGACCAGGAACAGCATTTTTATACTACCAATCTAGCACCACTATCATTTTCCACCTGTAGGGGCCTAGGTCTGATCTGGTGAGTCTGTAAGCTGTTTGAGGGCTGTAAAGGCTCAGAGGGGGCAAGGTTATTGAGTGTAACCCAATACTGCAGCCTCCCCAGCCTGTTGAACTGGGTCAGCTGGCCATGCAATCTGAGCTGGATGGAGAAATGTGTCAGGTCAGACCGTACATGTGTGTGGTGGGAATTTAAAACGTTAACATGTTTGTGTCATTTTAATGTGATGAAAACTGGACAACCTTAAACTAGATCTTCAGCAAGGTTCAAAAGGCAATGCTTGTAACTACTGTAAGTAGCTAGGATTTGGACATATTTTTTTTGTTATTCATTTATTCAAATGTATATTTTGGAGGCTATTGCTTACAGTCACTGTAGTAGCTTTATTTTCCCCTTGATGTCCATGTTAAAGGGAGCTTGTTAAAGTGCATGTCGTTATTTTTTTGCATGGGCCCGTCTTTAATAATCATTGCCAAAACAATGTGCTGTGTATTTGAGGAATTTATACAGAGCAATAGCCAATGGTGACACACAGACCCACATGCTTTTGCCAGACTAACGTAGGCCTATCATTGATGCAAGATGGTAACATTACAGGCCTATCATTGATGCAAGATTGTAACATTACAGGCCTATCATTGATGCAAGATTGTAACATTACAGGCCTATCATTGATGCAAGATTGTAACATTACAGGCCTATCATTGATGCAAGATGGTAACATTACAGGCCTATCATTGATGCAAGATTGTAACATTACAGGCCTATCATTGATGCAAGATTGTAACATTACAGGCCTATCATTGATGCAAGATTGTAACATTACAGGCCTATCATTGATGCAAGATTGTAACATTACAGTACAGCCATTTGTTATTCATGTTCTATTGAAATACCAACAGCCAAGTGCAGGCTTATCCCATGTATTGTCTTTCTTGATATGCATCCTTTCAAAACCTATATAACTCTGTGATACCGTCATAGTAAACTTGAATGACTGACCATTGTGTAAACATGAAATCAATTCACAATTAGAAATAATGTACTTTATTTTTGTAGCAGTATTTTGCATTCGCTGATATGTTTGTGTCTACTATAACTCAGGACTCATATGCCTAACCTAAACAGGTAGGCCTTATCAGTTCAGCTTTTGTCTACAAAATAGTCATAACAGGTACTCATCTTGATCCAGTGATGGGGACCAGAGCCATATATTTGTTCTAAATACATGGCTCTGATGTTGACAACTAGTGATGTGCAGTTCGCAAACGATATTTATGTCGTTATTTTTGAACTACTCTTTTTTTCTGACTCGAGAAACATTTTTTTTTTTGAGTGACTCGTTAATTTTAGTCCTTCATTTGACTTTCCTCTTCTTCTTCCTCATCCACTTCTTCTTCCTCTTCTTCTACTTCATCATGTCGTTCACACATTTTGTTTTTGCATGCCGCTACCTACCTAAATTTGCACCAACAACTAACCCTACACTTAATTGTATAACACTATTTTTTATCATTAAAATATGCATGTAGAAACTGTCCAACTATGGAGAATATCCTAGCTCCATATATGAAATTAAGGAAATGCGTATATGGAGCATGTCTACTCCTTATATCTAATAAAATGTCAGATATACATGCTCCTTTGTCCCATGCCCTCCTTCACACTTCTTACATCTCCAAATCTTCTTCCTACACACTGCTGCAATATGACCATAAGCTTGGCATCTGAAACACCTCAGTGGGTTCGGCACAAAAGCTCTCACTGGATAACTGACATATCATAACATGACATTATCAGGTAAAGAATCTGCTTAAAAGGACAGACCCTGCTCTGGAGAGCAAAGCAAGTCACAGGTCTCGTTTCACTAGTCATGTGACATGAAGTTCCCGCTCTCTCTGAACTGAAAATCCTCACAAGTCCACTTTGAGTTACCTTCACCAATTTAACAGTACCCAAATTATTTCCTACCCAGCCTGAGACTACATATAGATCAGCCAAAAGGCAGGGATCCACTTTCTTCAAAAATGTCGATCCCACTGTGCCCGAATCATCCTTTGCATGACCATCAGGTCAAAGCTTGGACAGAGGTCTTCACCAAACCTGCCACAGCAGGTAGGTAATTCATCCTCACTCTCCTCAGGTTAAATTTCTGAACCATCAAAGCTAACAGAATACGGGTTGTACTTGATGCCATTCTTCCTCAACACACTTCTTCCCTCTACACTCAGCTCTTCTCCTTCTTCCTCGCTATCCATAACCATATCTATCTGTTCACCACGCTCTTGCCATGCCTTCAACAGCTGTATTGCTTGCAGAGCACGCACTGATGGCGTTTCTCCAACATAAACTTCAGTTCCTTAGGCCAATTTACAAGTCTGGCTATCTCTTGCTCCGGTGCTTCTCTTCTATTGTTACAACTGAAACCCGATTGGATTAGTTTCACTTGAACCTGAATGTTGAAATGGCATGTGACAATCTGCCAGCAAAGTCACAGGAACTCCAATAGACTATACAATAAAACATTTGATGCATATGGTTCACATACACTATACATATACAAAGGTATGTGGACACCCCTTCAAATGAGTGGATTATACCATACCCTGAGCAGCCACAGATAAACCTCGTTTAAAATGTATCAAAACATAATCTTATTTGTATGCCTGTCAATCAACACATATACATAGTTTAAAGCACACGTTTACAAGTATCAGTCGCAATTGACAGCTCCAATAAGCCCTATGTGGTAAACGACATGGGAGGCTCGTAAAATCATGATTCTTTCGAGTTTTCAGTTTATCGTTCGCCTGTAGGGGTCCTGAATGCTCTGGGCATTGCTGACTAAAGTGAACGAAATGTATCGAAATATTTTCATTTTGAACAGAAAAGATTAGAGTAAGTACAAATAGTCCAACTTCCCGTCACCAGTTACAACTTGATTAAGCAGACTACCTGTATAGCTCTCTATGGCAAGCCTTACATATACCACCTTTTCACAAAACTTCCTCAATATTTATTTCACAAGAGTAGGAAGCCCAGCCGTGAGGCCGGGCATCAAAAAATTAGTTGATACTCATAATGTTCCTCCCCACGGAAATCTTTAGTAAAAGGCGAAAGATTTATGCGATCTGAAGAGAAACCAGAGTGTACTGCAGAGTAAGCGAACCGGCTAGCAACACGTTCAATTCATTACAAGTCCTGGTGACGTTATATATATCAATATCACCAAAACTGTAAACTTGGCAAATCACAGTTGTATTACATTGAAATGAAAATAATCCCACATTCGTAGTGGAAACATGTTGCAGTATTATTATTATATTTAAACATTTAGTAGCCTATAATTCCGTACGAAATGCATGCTGGGGATTATTACAACCACCTCCTATTTCAGCCACACCCATTGCTGACAAGTGTATAAAATTGAGCACACAGCCATGCAATCTCCATAGACAAAACTTTGGCAGTAGAATGGCCTTACTGAAGAGCTAAGTGCCTATCAACTTGGCACAGTCCAACAAGTCAATTCATCAGATTTCTGCCCTGCTAGAGCTTCCCCAGTCAACTGTCAGTGCTGTTATTGTGAAGTGGAAACATCTAGTGGTAACAACAGGTCAGCTACGAAGCGGTAGTCCACACAAGCTCACAGAACGGGACCGCCGAGTGCTGAAGCGCGTAGCTCGTAAAAATTGTCTGTCCTCGGTTGCAACACTCACTTCCGAGTTCCAAACTGCCTCTGGAAGCAACGTCAGTGCAAGAGCTGTTCATCATGAGCTTAATGAAATGGGTTTCCATGACCGAGCAGCCGCACAGAAGCCTAAGATCACCATGCACAATGCCAAGCGGCGGCTGGAGTGGTGTAAAGCTTGTCGCCATTGGACTCTGGTGCACTGGAAATGCATTATATGGAGTGATGAATCACGCATCACCATCAACCAGATGGTGTCCAACTGACAAATCTGGGTTAGGCGGATGCCAGCAGAACTCTACCTGCCTCAATGCATAGTGCCAAGTAAAGTTTGGTGGAGGAGGAATAAGGGTCTGGGGATGTTTTTGATGGTCCGTCCTAGGGCACTTACTTCCAGTGATGTTCCACCTTCTAGACAATTCTGTGCTTCCAACTTTGTGGCAACAGTTTCAGCATGACAATGCCCCCGTGCACATAGCAAGGTCCATACAGAAATGGAGTTTGCCAAAAGGCACCTGAAGGACTCTCAGACCATGAGAAACAAGGTCCTCTGGTCTGTTGAACTCAAGATGGAAATCTTTGGCCTCAATGCCAAGTGTCAAGTCTGGAGGAAACCTGGTACCATCCCTACGATGAAGCATGGTGGTGGCAGCATAATGCTGTGGGGATGTTTTTCAGTGGCAGGGACTTTTTGGTGAACATGCTGCTTTCTGAGCTCAAAATAACGTTTTTCTGCAGAGAAGACAAAGTAATTATCTAAAGAGGGTGAATCTTCACTGCAGAAACAAGAGAGAGCGCCTCAATCTGGTCCAGGCAGATTTGTTTTCTTCATTCTTTTGCAGGCCATCAAATAATTTGGCCAGGTAAACATGTGAACGTGCATTTTACTAGGGGTCCTGAATGCTCCGGGTATTGCTGACTAAAATGAAGAAAATAAATTGAAATATTTGTTCTTTTGGACAAACGAACAGAAAAGTTCAGAAGTGAGTGCAAACAGTCCAACTTCCCGCCACTAGTTACAACTTGATTAACCAGACTGCCTGTAGATCTCTATAGCAAAGCCTTCACATACACCACTTACTCAACAAACTTCCTCAATATTTATTTCACAAGAGTAGGAAGCCCAGCCGTGAGGCCGGGCATCAAAAAATTGGTTGATACTCATAATGTTCCTCCCCACGGAAATCTTTAGTAAAAGGCGAAAGATTTATGCGATCTGAAGAGAAACCAGAGTGTACTACAGATTGAATGAACCGGCTCGCAACACGTTCAATTCATTACAAGTCCCTGCGACGTTTTATAAAGAAATATCACCCAAACTGTAAATTCCGCAAAACACAGTTTTATTACATTGAAATGAAAATAATCACACATTCGTAGTGGAACCATATTGCAGTATTATTATTGTATTCAAATTTAGTAGCCTATAACTCCGCACGAAATGCATGCTGGGGATTATTACAACCACTTCCTAATTTTTCAATCTATGTACAGAGAGTGCCATATGCCATACACCACTACTTTTATTTAATCGAATTATACATGGAAAATAATATTATAGCTATTAGTAAAAGGCATAGTCAAAAAGGAAAACAAATTAATTGAAACGTCTTACGTCTGTATTTCACTGATCCCACCGTGCAACACACTCACACGCATGCGTAGTACAGCTAACATCTCCGCCACATCCCCATAGTGCAGTCCTCAAACAAAGCCTACGTTTTCTAAACTCTGTGTAGACATCTTCATTAGATCTGAACTGTAAGCATTTGTGTATAATGCATCATTCGGTGTATAGTAATTTACTCAACTGCAACATGCAAAATCGATTAGCTCCACTCTTTTGATATAATAAAAAAAATCCTAGCGACATGCTGTGGTCATACTAAGTACTACACACCATGATAGCCCATGAAACCCACCGCGTGTAAGGTGGTGGTCGTGCTGGCCTAAACCATTTATATAGTAGATGGGCTTGATGCTATCATAAGTACATTGAACCATCAAATTATGTGAACATTGAGTGTCCTTAAAATGGGCCCGTGGACTGTGACAGTGTGAATGATAATGGACTAGTTAAGACCAAAGCCCATGGGCCTAATGGGGCTCCCTCTCAGGGCCCTCACGGTTCATTATTAGGGGCCTAGCTACACGTGAAACACGAATACACCAATGCAGTCATTTGAGTCCTATCACTTTCTATAGTTTTTAAACATGAAGGCCTAAAGCGGAAAAACAATATGTTAGGCTTGTAGGCCTACAGCTGGAGCTGCTACTACGTCTAATTAGCAAAACAACAACAATTAAACAAGGCAACAGTAAACATGTTGTCCCCCACTAATGATGTAGCGCCCCTCTTTGGGCCAATCAGTGTAATTTCGTAAAGGATGGATCTTTTGGAGATCATTACAGCCTAAATTACGTTATTTTCATCATCGCTATACAATCCAGGCTGATTTCTGCGACAGTTTCGCTGTTTAAACAAGTGCTGTTAAGCTAATAAAACGAAAACATGAATTCAAACTACTTTTGGGTACCTTGTTAACATTACAACATGAAGTCCATGTCATAAACATTTCTACGTTTCAGAAATGGCAAAGAATGTGTAAACTAATTTGACACAGTAAAGTTACTAACCCTACAGATCACGAAGTCAGCTAATTTCCACTCCATTCATATGCAAATCCGTTTGATTCATACACTGGCCTGTCTGGCTGTCATGTTTTTATTTAACCTGCCCATCCCTTATCAACACTGAAATAATATCATTTCAGTTGTCCTCTATTATAATATTATAATATAACACCAAGTCCTTTAAAAGTGACCAGTTCTTCCACACTGGTATCAGTCCCACAAAGATAACTATTAGAAATTATGTTCTGACAGTCTGCCAGTAGTGAGGAATTCTTCTTCCGTTCCACTGGTTGCACTTCACTGGTGATCTTGCGTTGTTTCAGGTACAGTCCTTGAATCGAAGGATATTGCTGCAGCCTCAGACGATAGATTCTCATAACCTGTAACAAAGGAAAGAAGAAGTGAAAGTAACATGTCCTGGTTTCAAGAGAAATCGATATTTCACATAGATTTCCCTAAGTAAGCATGTCCCAATTTTCAGGATAACGTTGGACATTTCACCTAGACATCCCTAATATGACGACTGCTGTATACAACATCGAAGCTTATCAGGTTCTGATCATCTTATTATGCTTCTTCACCCAAGATAGACCCCTGATTGCTAATCAATCAGTTCTTTATTCTCCAGGCTCAGCTTTGTCATCACAATGGACAACCTTGCAATGAGTGACATGTATCCATCGTGATTTTCCCTGGATTTTTACTGCTGACCTCGCTAGAAGCAAAACTTGATAAGGACCTTCCCATTTTGGCCCTAATGCGTCTGTCACATATTCCTTTAACATCACCCACTGTCCTGGTACTACGTCATGTCCCCCTTCGGGAGTTATTCCCCACGCCTCTTTAACTTGTCTGTCTGCTCCCCTTACCGCATTAGAGAGTTGTATGCAATAGTTAAAGCATTGTGTCACTCATAAAGTGAACGCCTGCTTTCTCAAGCCTAACGTGCCTGGCAGTGACACGAGTCGAACTGTGACAACGTCAAACGGACTCAACCCTGTGGCTTTGTTTTGTGTTGCCCGTATACTACATACTACCGTAGGCAATGCATGTGGTCATGCCATCCCTTCTTGATGCATCTTCGAAAGTCTCTATTTCAAAACCCAATTTGTGTGTTCTACCTGTCCACTCGATTGAGGATGATAAGGCAGTGTAGATGCCAGTCTATGTTCAGAAGACGAGCTACCTCCTGACAAACCTTTCCTGCGAAATGAGTGCCTTGGACGGAATCGAATTGTTCCCGGTTGGGAATTATTTCTCGAATCAGAATTTTAGCTGTGTGTTGTGCAGTGCATTTCTTAGCGTAGAGTAGGTTTCAAGCCATCGTGAGAAACTATCAACAATGACCAGCATATCTTCATGTCTTTTACATTTGGGCAGTGTGATATAATCCAGATGTCGATGTCTGAAGGGTCCTGGTGGGGCAGGCGCTCGTCGTGTTTGTACTTCCACTCGTCCTTTGGTGTTGTTTTCCATACAAATGTTGTAATTCGCCACAACAGCCTCAGCCTCTTTCCGCACATCAGGATTCCACCATTTGCCCACAAAACGACAAACTATCTTGTCCACACCAATGTATCCCAAAGAGTGGATCTATGTCACCAAGTAGAGTAAGAGTGCATTTGGCACTACACATCTCAGGTTGTATTTCCACACACCTTCTTGACTGAGTTTGCATCCTGCAGCCATCCATTCCCACACTTCATCTTTTGGTGCACTGCTTTGCATATCTCTAATGTGTTGCAACGTATCCAAGGTGTCTCTCCTCGTCAGTTTAGGTGACAGAGGTGTTCTCTTGGCAGCCGCCTTAGCAGCTCTGTCAGCCAAATCATTACCTTTTCTGTTATCTGTAAAGATTATTTCCATGTGCTTTCATTTTCAAAATTGCAACTTGTCCAGGTAACTGGAGAGCATTCAGTAGAGCCATCACCTCTGGTCCATTCTTCACAGGAGCTCCCAGTGATGTCATGAATCCTCTGTTTTTCCGTATTTGTCCAAAATGATGGGTAACACCAAAAGCATATCTTGAGTCTGTGTAAATGTTGGCTGTTTTTCCTTCAGCCTGTTTACATGCTTCTGTCAAAGCCACCAATTCCACCACCGGTGCTGATGTTCCTGCAGGTAACGTGCCTGTCACTATCACATTGTCCATTGTAGTAAATGCCCCCCTACACATTGCTTGAACCGTCTGTGTATAAGATAAGCTCAGGGTTCTCCAACGGATGACTCTTTATAAACTCATCAGAGAGCTGATCCAAAAACCAACTGACAACAGTCGTGTTCAAGTAACGTGGTATCTGAAGGATGCTTCAGAATTGCTGGATTACTTGGTGTGCCACGTTGTATGATGATGTTAGGAGCCTCCAATACAGTTGACCATTTGTTCCAACGAGCGGCTGTGACCTGTGCAGCTCGATTCATTGTCAAAAGAGTATGAACAGGCCTCCCGGGTGGCGCAGTGGTTAAGGGCCCTGTACTGCAGCGCCAGCTGTGCCACCAGAGACTCTGGGTTCGCCCCCAGGCTCTGTCGTAACCGGCCGCGACCGGGAGGTCCGTGGGGCGACGCACAATTGGCCTAGCGTCGTCCGGGTCAGGGAGGGCTTGGCTGGTAGGGATATCCTTGTCTCATCGCGCACCAGCGACTCCTGTGGCGGGCCGGGCGCAGTGCGCGCTAACCAAGGTTGCCAGGTGCACGGTGTTTCCTCTGACACATTGGTGTGGCTGGCTTCAGGGTTGTATGCGCGCTGTGTTAGGAAGCAGTGCGGCTTGGTTGGGTTGTGTATTGGAGGACGCATGACTTTCAACCTTCGTCTCTACCGAGCCCGTACAGGAGTTGTAGCGATGAGACAAGATAGTAGCTACTAAACAATTGGATACCACAAAATTGGGGAGAAAAAGGGGCAAATATATATATATATATATATAAAATAAAAAAATAGCAGCATGTGGACACTTGATGTTGGTCAAGAACAAGCGATGCCACCATCGACACAGAGGCGTAAGTAGCCTGCATAGCTCTGAGACAGGGACCCCATCCCAACGCCACATCCAATTTCTCCGAATAGTAGCCTACAGGTTTCTGACAATCACCATGGTCCTGTGTCAACACTGAAGTCATGTAGCCATTTTTTTTCAGCCACAAAGAGGGTGAATGGTTGGCCTGAGTCTGGAATGTCCAAAGCCGGTACTGATGACAAAGCTATATTGAGCTTGCCAAAAACCTCTGTACTTCCTTTGAAGGCAACAGTCTTTTGAATCAGGGTCTCCCTTGAGGAGGTTGTTAATGGATTGTGCAATTTCGACGAAGGAGTCCACTCAGCATCTATTGTAATTGCACAAGCCCATGAAGGAGCGAAGTTCTTTAATAGTAGTGGGCTCTTTAGGCAGCTTGTATGGCAGCCATACGATTTTGTGTCATCAGTTGACCAAGGTAGATAACCTGCGATTGCATGAGTTGGGCCTTCTTAGGGCTAGCTTTATGGCCTTTGGCATGCAGGTGGTCTAACAGTGATTTTTAGATCCTTAGCGTGTGTTTCCTCATCTTCTGAAGGCAACAATATATCATCAACATATTGTATGACAACAAATGACATCTGAGGGAGAGCTTGAAGATGTCTCCGCAATGCCCGATGGTAAATCGAAGGACTATTAGGAAGGCCCATAGGAGTCCTAGTCCACTGATACCATTGACCATCCTCAGAAAAAGCAAGCCAAGGACGGACCTCTGGATGTAAGGGTACAGACCAGAACCCATTAGCCATATCAATGACTGAGAACACAGAGTGAGCAGGTGACAATGAGGAAAAAATTGTTGAGGTGTCAGCCACCAGCGGAGTGAGCTTGGAGATGGCTTAATTTGCATTCCTGTGGTCCACAGTCACTCGCCAGTCACCACTTGATTTTTTCACTGTCCATACTGGGCTATCGGAGGCAGAATGTGTATTTTCAACTATACCCATGTCCCATAGATCTTTAATCACTACTTTAGTAGTGGCCATAGCTTCCTTGCTAATGGAATATTGTTTTGTGCAAGGTGGGGCAACACCTGTCAAGCACACTGTGCTCCCATCCGGCTCCACAACACAGTAGAAGCCTCATTCAAGATTCTAAAGACAGTTGACATCTAGTGGAAGCCATAGGAAGTGCAACTTTATCCATATCCCACTGTGTATTCAATAGGGGCTAGGTTGAAAATCGACCAACCTCAGAATTCCCACTTCCTGTTTGGATTTCTTCTCAGGTTTTTGCCTGCCATGTGAGTTATGTTATACTCACAGACATCATTCAATCATTCAGTTTTCGAAACTTCAGAGTGTATTCTATCCAAATCTACTAATTATATGCATAACCTAGCTTTTGGGCCTGAGTAACAGGCAGTTTACTTTGGGCGCCTTATTATCCAAGCTACTCAATTCTGCCCCCCCAGTCCCAAAGAAGTTAATGGGTATTGCTTCCACCCACTTGGTAAAGTGATCGGTCGCCGGCAGACACCAGCTGTTGTCATTGCTGGGTTTCGTGAAGGGTCCGATGAGGTCCACCCCTAACATTTAAAGTGTTAGCTGGAACTAAAGTTAGAAGATGACTTTTTATTATTTTTCCCATTGGAAACGACAGACTGTGGTCTATCTTGGATTTGTGATACACAGCTTTGCCTATGCTTTCCGTCCAGTTAGCGGAAGGAGATTGTGTGAAGATAACATACGGCGTCATGAAATACATCACGATGTGTACGGGCAACCGTCCAGTAGCGGAACGAGATTGCATAAAGATGACGTACGACGTAATGAAATACATCACGATGTGTACGGGCAACCGTCCAGTAGCGGAACGAGATTGCATAAAGATGACGTACGACGTAATGAAATACATCACGAAGTGTGCGGGCAACCGTCCAGTAGCGGAACGAGATTGCATAAAGATGACGTACGACGTAATGAAATACATCACGAAGTGTACGGGCAACCGTCCAGTAGCGGAACGAGATTGCATAAAGATGACGTACGACGTAATGAAATACATCACGAAGTGTGCGGGCAACCGTCCAGTAGCGGAACGAGATTGCATAAAGATGACGTACGACGTAATGAAATACATCACGAAGTGTACGGGCAACCGTCCAGTAGCGGAACGAGATTGCATAAAGATGACGTACGACGTAATGAAATACATCACGATGTGTACGGGCAACCGTCCAGTAGCGGAACGAGATTGCATAAAGATGACGTACGGCGTAATGAAATACATCACGATGTGTACGGGCAACCGTCCAGTAGCGGAACGAGATTGCATAAAGATGACGTACGGCGTAATGAAATACGTCACGATGTGTACGAGGCATGAGATTCATTTCAAGTGCAACGTTAATAACGGTGGTTTGGAGAAACAGCTCAGAGGTTTAATGATGCTCCTACGGAGGTTCTAACGATTCATTTAGCCTTAAACTGCTTTTGGGAAACCGGGCCCTGATCTGGTAAAAGTAGGACATATAAAAACACATTGTAAATCTTGCAAAAATAAATGTTGCAAATAAATTGGTCTATTTACTGGCCTGCTACAACAGATGAAAAGTGACGGTTAACAGGTAAAAAAAACTGTTTTCTAAACTCCCTAGTGTAGGAGCTAGCTTTTTAGACTATCATATACATTTAAAGCCTGAACGTTAACCACATGTGGTAAAAAAAAACTTTGGGCGCCTTATTATCCAAGCTACTCAATTCTGCCCCCCCAGTCCCAAAGAAGTTAATGGGTATTGCTTCCACCCACTTGGTAAAGTGATCGGTCGCTGGCAGACACCAGCTGTTGTCATTGCTGGGTTTCGTGAAGGGTCCGATGAGGTCCACCCCTAACATTTAAAGTGTTAGATGGAACTAAAGTTAGAAGATGACTTTTTATTATTTTTCCCATTGGAAACGACAGACTGTGGTCTATCTTGGATTTGTGATACACAGCTTTGCCTATGCTTTCCGTCCAGTTAGCGGAAGGAGATTGTGTGAAGATAACACACGGCGTCATGAAATACATCACGATGTGTACGGGCAACCGTCCAGTAGCGGAACGAGATTGCATAAAGATGACGTACGGCGTAATGAAATACATCACGATGTGTACGGGCAACCGTCCAGTAGTGGAACGAGATTGCATAAAGATGACGTACGGCGTCATGAAATACATCATGATGTGTACGAGGCATGAGATTCATTTCAAGTGCAACGTTAATAACGGTGGTTTGGAGAAACAGCTCAGAGGTTTAATGATGCTCCTACGGAGGTTCTAACGATTCATTTAGCCTTAAACTGCTTTTGGGAAACCGGGCCCTGATCTGGTAAAAGTAGGACATATAAAAACACATTGTAAATCTTGCAAAAACAAATGTTGCAAATAAATTAGTCTATTTACTGGCCTGCTACAACAGATGAAAAGTTACGGTTAACAGGTTAAAAAAAACTGTTTTCTAAACTCCCTAGTGTAGGGGCTAGCTTTTTAGACTATCATATACATTTAAAGCCTGAACGTTAACCACATGTGGTAAAAAAAAAAAGACGAGAGCAATTTAGATATTAAATGATCTCTCTGCCTCATCATGCTATTTCCACACACCATCACACACATACGACTATAGTCAGCAGCAACCAAAATGGCTACAGAAACCACATCCACACATACTGGCACTATATGCCTACTGTCTTTATATTCCACTGGGAGAGCGTTCTTATCATTGTGTCAGCCTCCATGTGGCAGAACCAGGGGCAGAAGTCACCTCCCCGGGGATGAGTTCTAAAGAGCCAGGAGGTTTGGTGACAGATAGACAGTAGCAGAGCAACTCTTTATCTGTCAGATTTTCTCTTGAATGTATTACCAGTGTGATGAGAGGGTCTTTATGATTTCAATGGTCTCACATTCTGTCTACAGTTATATAGCCTACATGGAATATCATTAGCCTTCAAAATGTGTATTCTTTGACCATGGTCTATATTTACCATGGTCAAATTCAAAAGAAAGCCCGCTGCAATGCAAATTCTGCAGGGTAGGTGGTTAGTGAAATGATGCTCATATACATATTTGTTTTAATTTGCTCTCATTGTACAAATGATGAGAAGCAAACAGACGTGTGAATGTATGACACAGAGAGAGAGAGAGAGAGAGAGAGAGAGAGAGAGGGTGTGCGAGGGAGAGCTAGAGAGCACAAATGAAATCACAGGGGCTGTCCAATATCATCACTAAGGTGAATCTCTCAAACACTTTTAAAAAAATCTTTCCCCCAGTTCGTCCTGTTTTCACAGAGTCATGGACCTCACGGCAGAGTGTCATTGAAGCCACTAACAACATTTTCTGACTTTTGAATCAGTCTGAAGTGTTCTAAGTTTTCTTCCAAGGGAATCTGCTCCCAGACTTTGATTGCCACGGTGTCCAGATTTGTTCGACATAAGACATTCAGGGACGAGATGAGGATACTATTCATCAGCTTTGCCATCTTCTGTCTGTGGCTTCTACCAATGGTAAGCTACAATATTTGACATCATTTTCACATGAGGGTTGGCAATCATCTTGAGATAAACGTCTACTAAATGCTATACAGAGAGTTTAAGTAACCGTGGCTTTTGTAAAATCTCAAAAGTGTTTAGTCTCTGTGCCTGTTCATGCCTTCTTCATTTTGTGTGTTCACACGCAGAGAAAAATCTGTGATTGTGGTGCGGATTTGAGAGGGAGAGGGAAAGCATAACTATAAATAAAATATTAAATTCCCATTATATAACAAATCCATCCCTGGGGCAAGAAAACAACAGGATCATATTGATTATCTGAATAATTATTCTGCTGAACATAGAGGGAGCATTTCAGTCCTCACACTACCAAAAAAGCCATAGGCTACAGATGGAAATCAATGATAAGACGGTCTCTGTCTCTATGGTAGAGGTTGATAGTTATGAAGTTGTATGCTATGCAGAGATATGTTGATGGTGATAACATAGAATAAGGGCTTTGGGTACACTGTAAAGGGGTTACCATGAATTGTAAAGTAGCTTACTGGCAGCTCGTGGCAAGAACATTCCGTATTTCATATTACAGTAGACTTCCTGTAATATAAATATGGTACCAAAGCATGTACTGTGTAATGACACACAGTACACAACTGTAAAATGGACTATTAGACTGTCAATTTTAGTTTTTATTTCACAGAATTTTATTTGACAAGGGATTGGTGCAAGCCGGTTGGCTGCTTAGTAAAGTGTTATGTTTACAAATATTACAGAATATTAACGAATATTTGGTGTTTTATATCACTTGAATTTCTAAAGGCCTTAACACAGGCTTCCAAACTGGCAGCGTCTACAGGGCATAACAGACCAACATTTTTTTTTATTCATACAGTTGAAAATGTTCAAGTTCAAATTCAATCCATCATTAATTTCAAATCCTAAATAATAAACAATTCCAACAATAAGCAACCAATTGAAATTAGGCAAACCAAACGGTCATCCAATCAAACGAAAACAGAAAAACTAAAGCAATCAATCAATCAATCAATCAATCAAAAAGGAATCAGAAAAAAATCTGTCTGTCAGTCAGTCAGTCCTCAATGTGTCTGTGTCTTTTTGTTGGGGGGTCTGGGCTGGCAGTTGCTGAAAGCAGGTGGCAGTTGTGCTAGGTGGGTGCAGTCAGTCAAGTAGGCCTACTTCGCAACCCACAGCAACGCGTCTTCTATGGGACAGTTTATGCCAAAGTCTATGTCTGTAGCAAAACAAGGCCAAATTGATATTGCGTTGGCTAAAATGATTGCCACCGATTTCCAGTCATTTTCGATCGTGGATGACAGAGGTTTTAGAAATTATAGCAATAGTCTAAATCCAATGTACACAATTCCAAGCAGGAAAACGTTTTCAAAATCACGTATTCCACAACTGTACGAGAGCACACAGGCTTCAGTGCGGGAAAGAGTCCAAAAAGCTACTGCAGTTTGCCTTACCACTCACTGACTGCTGGACATCAAGGGTAACCACTTCTTACATGTCGGTTACATGTCACATCATTGAAGATTCTTCGATGTCTAGCTGTCTTCTGGACTACTTTGAGTTCAGCAACAGACACACCTCAGAGAACTTGGCAGAGGAACTGTTGAGAGTGGCCAGAGAATGGCAAGCAGACGGAAAAATGGTCTGTTGTGTTTAGCGACAATGTAGCTAACATAAACAAAGCCATGAAAATGTTTAAATGGACCCCTCATCTATGTCTTGCCCACACAATCAACCTGATTGTAGGAGATGCTCTGAAGGTGATGAAGCCCACTGTGGACAAAGTGAAAGCAGCTGTGGAATACTTCCACAGGACCACAGTAGGTGCCGAAAAACAAAAGTCTACACAACGCCAGATGTTGATGCCTGAGCTGAGGCCTAGGCTGCACTACAAGGTGGAATTCAACATTTTATATGTTGAAGTGGTTACTTGAGTCAAAGGATGCCATCCTCTCTACCCTGGCCATTGTCAATGCACCTGTTGATGCTCTGGCCCAAGAGGAATGGGAGGTGGTGGAGGAGGTGTCAAGAGTCCTGGAACCCTTTGAGCAGGTCACTGTGGATGCTGTTTTACGAGAGAGCAACTGGGGATGCAGCACGAAGGAATCCCTCAGCAGATGCCATAATGGAGGTCCGATCCTATTTGGAGGAGCCCCTCCGCCAAAGATCTGCAGATCCTCTGAGCATGTGGAAGAACCTGGCCTCTTACTAAAGTCATGACAGGGAGACTTTGCATAGTGGCCACATCCGTTCCCTTAGAGGGTTTTCTCAAAAACGGGACAAATAATTACTGAGAGAAGAAACCGCATCAGTCCTTCGAAAGTGAGGCAGCTTGCATTTCTGAATGCAAATCTCTCATAAAATAAAAATATGGTCAGCATTGCTGTGTGCTGCTGGTTATAACATGGCAATAAGGAAGAGAGAGAAAAGAGGGACCAGTTTAATGTTTTAAGTGGGATGCTGCAGTTTTGCACATTGCTAATTATTTTTCTTTGATATGGTGCAATATTCTATTATGCTGTTCAGATTGTATTAACTTTGAATGGTTAGATTTATATGCACTTGGTTTATATACATTAAAAGGTTACTTTACTTTAAATGCAAATGTTTAATATAATTATTTTTTATAACAAACCAATGCATTTTTAAATACATTGTGGTTAAGGTAGAGTATGATTTAATTTAATAACTTAATTAGAATTGTTTTAACACCAATCATAGTCCAACTATCGCAAACTGTTTGAGATGAAAAAATACAAAACATGTTTTTTTAAGAGCCGTTTGGGAGCCAAAAGAGCCAGCTCTTTTTGGTGAGCTGAGCCAAACAAACAGGCTTACTGAAAAGAGCCAGAATGCCCATCACTAAATATAACCAGATAGGAGTTAAATTCGTACAGCACTCTCACTCAGGGGTGCAACAAAGATAGCCTTTTACAAGGCACGCCTCAAAATATGCTATTGAGCCAAAAACAACAACAACCATGCACCTACTAGTGGTCAAAAGGTTTTTGGCCCTCCAAAGATATGGTACGGTACTGTAAACTGTGGGGTGGAATTACAGCACCATTCGAAATACAGCAGTCTTTCCCTACCGACGAGATTTTCCCACAATGCACCATAATGTTCAGTTTGCCGCAGTAAAACGTTTGAGTATTTTACTGTTGAAAATACAACAAAAAAATGACAGTATAATTTACAGTTTTCCATTACAGTGTAGAACTTCCTCAAAGTTCATTTCTCTTTATCTAAGTTATGATCTTATATTCAACATAC